>NC_059372.1:34540430-34620430 GCF_019703515.2 Myxocyprinus asiaticus
TACCGTTCTCCTGGCAACTGCCAAACCCAGACTCGTCCATCAGATTGCCAGATGGAGAAGCGTGATTCCTCACTCCAGAGAACGCGTCTCCACTGCTCTAGAGTCCAGTGGCGGTGTGCTTTACACCACTGCATCCGACGCTTTGCATTGCACTTGGTGATGTATGGCTTGGATGCAGCTGCTCAGCCATGGAAACCCATTCCATGAAGCTCTCCACGCACTGTTCTTGAGCTAATCTGAAGGCCACATGAACTTTGGAGGTCTGTAGCGATTGACTCTGCAGAAAGTTGGCGACCTCTGTGCACTATGCGCCTCAGCATCCGCTGACCCCGCTCTGTCATTTTACGTGGCCTACCACTTCATGGCTGAGTTGCTGTCATTCCCATTCGCGTCCACTTTGTTATAATACCACTGACAGTTGACTGTGGAATATTTAGTAGCGAGGAAATTTCACGACTGGACTTGTTGCACAGGTGGCATCCTATCACAGTACCACGCTGGAATTCACTGAGCTCCTGAGAGCGGCCCATTCTTTCACAAATGTTTGTAGAAGCAGTCTGCATGCCTAGGTGCTTCATTTTATACACCTGTGGCCATGGAAGTGATTGGAACACCTGAATTCAATTATTTGGATGGGTGAGCGAATACTTTTGGCAATATAGTGTATATATATATATATCTCTCATAAATATAAATTAAATAATTAAAATCACTATAATAATGCATAATTATGCATACTTATTACATTCTGGGGACATGCTTAATTATTTTTTTAACACAATATTCTTAATAATTAATCGCACTGAATACAGCTCTAATAAATATAATTGGAGAGAGAGTAAAATAAAAGATAGTTAAAATACTGATTGCAAATTATTTATGGTTTTCAAAACAAGTAACCAACTGTACGACAGGGCCACAAATAAATTTGCCACAATGAATGAGTGCATAATGGCTTTTAGGGAGAGATCACCTGTGTGTAGGAACATACAGTTCAACAAAATATATGATATATAAGATGGCAAATCAACAAAAATAATCAATTGTAACACTGGAAATTAAACAGGTTTGATCAATATTAATTTACACATCAGCCTCCATGGACTTTTTACAATTTTGTGCATCTAATCCTTTGTATATCCATCAGTTTATAAATCAAGCTTTACCCACCCTTTCATTCCTCCATCCCTTCAAATCTTTCCCCTCACTCATTCCTTTCAAACCCCTAGCCATCTAACCTCGTCAAAATCAGCGATGATCTCATTAAGCAGCCTCAGACACTCCACTCCCTCATTGTTGGCCTCCAGCTCCACGTAGAACTCAGAGAAGTTGCTGATGGAGGCGAACATGACGGCCACACACTCACACGACTGGTAGTACAGCTCGTCATTCCTTCTCTCTCGGGCTAGAAAGTGGGCGGCCACATCTTTAGGCAGGATGTTGTGGAGGAGCCGGCGGTTGTAGGCTTGAAGTTCTTCCATTTCCTCCTTCTCTTCTGTGGCCTGATGATGGACAGACAGAGGTATTATATAGAGCAGGGGTTTACAAACATTTTGATACCAAGCGAGACCCATTTACTGTATACTGACTGAGAAAAATAGTCATTATGATAGACAACAGACAACATGATGTTTGCAAATATAAATAATTGGTTTTTATATTGTCATTGTAATAAAGCCAAAAGAAATTATAAAAATATTATCTGCAAAATATTTACTTTGTATTAGGTTGTATTACATTTCTAACCACTATAACAGTTATATTGTATTTATGTGTAGTCTTTTGAAAGCTGAATGAAAAAATTCTGTAAATGTTTACGTTTTACTTTTTAAAAAATATTTTTTACACCCCTTTTATCTGCAATTTTCTCTGACCCCCATTTGAAAACTTCTGATATAGAGGAACACTAATAATATGGATAATAGTCTCAGCCTCAACTGTACATGCCATATTGCACACAAAAAAAAAGAAAAAAAAAGAAAAGAAATTCTTTCCAATCTGATTGTCTAGCTTCAATGCAATTTTTGGGTTTTTTATCAGTTTGCCAGAAAACTAAATTGTGCATACATTTTCCACTAATTTCTGAAGTCCTTAAAACCTTTTAGGAGACTACTGCAGCCTATTATTGTATTATCTGTATTATATACATTGTATACTAACCCTGCCTGAAATGGCACATACCCCCCCCCCCCATTTCCTGTCTAAGTGAGCAGTTCTTGGCCAGAATAATCTACGGTGGACCAGACTTTATCCATAATCAAAGTCTGGCTCTGCAAGACTACATTGTAGGACTGCACGATTATGAAAAAAATCATAACTGTCGATTACTTCCCATGATACTGTAATTGTAATGAATTAAGATTAATAGAATTTACATTAAAATACTTATTTGGGGTGGATCAACTGCATGCCGTATTCTTTAAGTCGGCGACAAATCCAAAACAAGCTGAGAACTGTGTTCCTGAATGACTTTACTGCTGTTTTATACATCAGTAAATCAAGACTAGTTACCTAAACTGTCATTTTTACATTGGCCCTCTCAGAAGCATGAAAAACAAAGCTGTTATTCAAATTTTGAATAAATCATACACAGAAGTGAGCGATGGACATGTATCTGATTGGTTAAAATGATCAACCACTGCAAAAACATATGTTAAATAAAAAATGATTGATTCGATTAATCGTGCAGCCCTACTAGATGGAATCAAATAATTCAGAAGCAATATTGTGTTATGTCAGATGGGATGTGCAGACTAAACATACAACTGGCTATGATATCCAGTAACATCATGGCCACATGTTAATCATCTTAGTGTGAAAACCTAAAACCAACATCAACAGGTGTTATGGCTTAGTGGTTCAGCTTTTGGCTGGTAGCCACAAAATCTTGTAGGTTCAAACTCTAGAAGACGCCAAGAACTATCACCTCTGCGCCCTTGAGTACGGCACTTTGATCCTCGGGTACTGTTTCTGTTGTACGCATACTGTAAGTTGTTTTGGAAAGGGTAATGTCTGCCAAATAACCAGTAACACGAACAGAAACCCCACCTGAAGTTTCCAAAGGAAGTCTAGACGAGCTGTAGACTCCACTTGCTGGGCATGCAGGTACAGTGCCAGTACAAACACGGTGAGGATCACTGGGGTCATGACCTTTAGGGACACTTTAGTCACCCTGAAAGGACTGCAACGAGAGGGATTATTTACATCATAATGCAGAATGCAAAACAAAAACAAAATGCAGCCCAGATTTAGTACACTCAAGGTAAAATTGGGGTAAAATTGGGGTGTGGGATTATTGTACTAACACATACCACTGATCAGCAGTTGCATTGAGATTGGACCTGAGGAAAAATAATGAACATTAAAAAAAATTTGCATTCACAAAAACAATTAAATAAACTATAAATTGTGAATAACAGAAGACATAATAGGTCTCACCACTGCAGTGTGTCATTGAAAACGCTAAAAAAGAAAAACAAGTCCACTTGTTTTAACACAACATAAACGTACGGTGCAAAGGCACATATCACAAACTAAGATAAGAACTGTTCTTCAACCTTACATTTGTTTTTATAACACACATACACTAATTTAATGTTAATCAAAGATGTAACCACATGTGTAACTAATTACAACAACAAAAATACACCAAATACATTTTCTCAATTCTCATTGCAAACCACAGTATTTTAACCTTTAATTACTAAATTAGTGTACATTAAATGTTATTATATTATTCTTACTGCAAACAACAGGCCATTTGAAGAAAAGGCTCAAATGATCAACTGAACATAAAGTCATAGTCATTTTCTTGCTGTTGAGACAGCTGTACTGACTCCCTCTAGTGGTTGGCAGCAGTACTCACAGCGCATTGGCAGTGACGAAGAGGTCAGCGTTGTCGAACAGCGCCACCTCTGGCCACTCCACAAGCAGCAGGAAGATGAGCTGGATGAGCAGCATTAAAGCCAGCTTTCCTATACTACTGATCTGCAGGAACACTGAGCAGGCCAGCAGCGTCAGCAGCACACTGTAGCTGAAATACTGAGATAGACACAGACAAGAAATGTCAAAGATGAGTATATTTTGAAAAGTTCATAAACTCATGTAAAAGGCCTATTCACACCAAGAGCGATGCAATAAAACAACACAAACCGTGATTATTTTTTGCACAGAAACAATTCACACTGAGTATAATGGCAATTTTGTCAATCTCTGAGAACAATTCGCATACTTTAATGAAAGCAAAATATACTAAAATGTAACTGTTATTTGCTATTATCCTGCAATGTAACAATGTACTGTAATAGAGTAATTTTATACTGAAACTGAGGTAGTTTTAAACTCTGATATTCTCATATACACAAACACGTGTTCTTACCTCAGGGAAGGGGCAGGAGGGAGTGTTGCTGGGACAAATATCTAGCCCATCTGCTGCTGAGCGAGACAGGTTGTGAATGACACAGGGAGTAACCATTTCTGACGATGACCAGTTAAACTGCTCTGCTACACAGTCCACCAGATTCTCTGTATCACAAGAAAACTGCAGAAAACACAGTCAGGCAACATACATACCCCACAAATTAATGTTTTAGGTATAGACATAAGTATTATGTTATCAGTACACTGAAAAATTTAAATCCGTCATCATTGACCCTTGTCACTCATGTCGTTCCAAACCCATAGAACACAAACAAAATATATTTTGCTGAATGTCCAGAGTGCACTACAGCGTGACCAGTGTAGTCCCATAATGCGAACAGGGGCTGTCGACAAGGGTGTAGCCAGGAAATTACTTTTGGGTGGGTCTCAATAAAAATGGATTGGCCCAGTTTTTGCCCAATTTTCTTTTTTTTCTTTTTTTTACCAAATTTTCCTTAACAGAGAAGCAGCGCATTCAAACAGTTCTTTCACACTTTCAGAAATTAGAATTTATGAATTTTTTTAACTGTTTAATAAATATATATTTGAAGTCAAAAAATAATCTCTAATATTGCAGCCCACCCTTGGCTACGCCACTGGCTTTTGAGCTCCAAAAAAAGTATCATAAAATTAGATAATATGGTTTGCTGCTATATTCCAAGTCTTTTAAAGTTATATAATAGCTTTGTGTGAGGAACAGAAAGAAATTCAAATAGTTATTTGTGGATAACCTTCCCTTTCCAAATAGCTCTCAAAATTCATTTTGCGCTTGCGTTCAGCTCAAATATGGCACATCAACACGTGTCGTTATGATGTGTCTTGACTAGGGTTGGGAACTGAGAACCAGTTCTTAATCAGAGCCGGTTCAATTTTTCGAAAAATAGTGGAGCCGAATCATTTTCATGACTTTCAGTTTGGTTAATTCTTCCGCCGATGTGGATATATAGGTGAAAAACTTCAAATGAATGACTCTTATGTGCCGGTACTTTGGAATCTAAAGTGTAGAACATACAGTGCAATCAATGTAGTCCGATTCCCAAATGAATGAATGTCTATGAGTTGGTTCTTTTTAATCTAAAGTGTAAAACATACTGTGCAACCAGTGTAGTCCATTTTCATTGTATGGATAAAAGCATTTTATTCGGCAATATTTCTCCTTTTGTGTTCCACAATAACATGAGGTTGAGTAAATGATGACAGAATTACTCCTTTAAGTAACATTAAGATTACTTAAAGAAACAAGATTGTGAGCTGAAATGATGTGTGTGACACACTATTGTTATATGTGAAGTGATTTGACAGCTCTGTGTACCATATTGACAAAGGCAGAGATGAAGACGAGGATGATGGTGAAAACTCCCACGAGTGTGCTATTGGTACGAGACTGAACGATCTTCTTGGAAACAGTCTGCATAGCAGCCGGGAAAAGCTGTGAGACAGAGAGAACACTTCAGAGAGAAAAAAATCTGAGAAAAAAATGATTATTTAAAAACACATGGTAAGAAGACTCCTTACCTTCACACAGGAGTAAATGGCACAGATGAAGAGGATGTTGGCAAGAATAATGAAGATACTTATGTAAATCCCCAGCATGACCAGAGTACTGCAGAACAACACACAGGGGGTTTCATTCAGATCCATGTAAGCACATGAAAGTGTGTTTGTGTTAGGGTTGATCACTTACTGTGGGAAAATGACGATCTGTATAAAGGAGATGAAACAGAAGACCAGCAGTGTGCAGGCCACATAACCTCCGAAACGGTCATCTACCTTTTTAGCATACTGAACGATACAAAAGACAACAAAACATTTATCAAAATATGTCAATTTACCAAGCACCTCTTACATTTTCTTCAGAAAATGTCTAGTAGGCTGAAGTTTTACACAGCGTTCACTCTTCTCCCTCATAAACACCAAAAAGGAAATTGGTGGAAATCTAATCTTGCATCCTTCCTGTTAGTGTGCTAGATGATCAGCATTAATATATAAAGCTGAAGGGGGTGGGCAGATCTGGACAGGAAGCTGGAAGTCAGCCAATGTCTTTGAGTCTGACCTTCTTCTCCAGGCTGGAGGTTTGGAAGGTAAGCAGGAACTTCTTCACGTGGTCTTTGCGGAGCTGGTCTATACTGCGAGCATCGATGGCACGCCCCAAAAACTCATCTACCTCGTCTTCTGGATTCAAAGCCTCCTGAGCACCACGACTGCGTGTGAGAGCAAAACAGAGAAGATTAATTTGTATTTCCATGACTTTTCCAGTTGTTCTTGATTGCTGGATACAGATTTTTAAATAATCATTTTATAGAGATTGCACTCACAAAGAGCAATTTTTAGCCAATTTTAGAACTGAGAATAACTAGAAAAATGTATAGAGACTTAGAAATCACAGTTTTACAATTCCCTGATATTCCCAGGTTTTCCATGGCCAAGGGAACCATATCTATCTCCTTCTTCTAGAAAAGGCAAAAACAAAAAAACACTCACTTGTCTTTGCTGGTCGTTTCATCGATACCCTGAGTGAACAGAAGAAGCAGATATTAGCCAAAGGAGAAGAAACTCCATATGTAAGAGTTGAGGGAGAAAACAACCCTGAGATTACGTACAGGAAGTGGACAGGAGGAAAGACAAAGGTAGAAAGAGAGAACAGCTACAAGAACAGTAGATTGAAATATAAAGCAAATGACAGAGGGAGTGGGTGACAGATTGACTGGAAGACCTGTCTTGTGTGGTCTCACCATCTGTCTGAAGACTTTGGAGTCTTTAGTCCTGGAGAAAGATCTGTCAGGAACCCATCGTGGCACCAGACCCTCCATAGAGTTTGTCCGTGTGCGCTGCATCTTAGCCATCATGGCCTTCTCCTCTTTCTGAAACAGTCATGGACAAAAACAAAAGAACATCTGGCCTTGAAAAAGATCAGGATAAAATTACTTTTGATTTGACTCAATGTCATTATACACAATAAGCACTAAAGTTTATGCACAACAGAGTTTGGTTGGATTATTCCAGGAGATGCTTCACAAAAGCATTTTAGACATTAAGAGTGTAGCATGTAAAACTGTAGTACTGAGGCTTTAAAATGGTAATGTTTTGAAAAGGCAGCTTACAAATCATTAAGGCACATCTGCACTAATACATTTTGTCACTATCTGTCACTCACTCGACGTTGTGTCGATGTAGTGACACTAGGGGTCACTCTTGGAAGCCCGAGACACCTCTGGTCTCTGATAAAAGGCCAATGAAAATTGGCCAGTGGTATTTATTCTGCAACCACTCATTCAGATTTTCTCTTCGGAGCCGAACGGTCGATGTTTACTGAGCTGACTGTTCATTCACTTCTGCTGGATCTGACGGTGCATTTCAGCAGCTTCTCCCTCCTCTGCACTGGTGCACTGCAGAGAATGCTCAAAGCAGCCACACCCCACTCCAGTCCCTTTCTTCCCGGAAGTGCATGAGGAGCTGACAAGATCATGGGAGGCACCTTTTACTGCCCGGTCCCTATCTTTCAGCTCACCCGCCTTCACTACACTCGATGGCGGGGCAGCCAGGGGCTATTCGGTGATTCCCCCGGTGGATAAGGCGCTCGCGGTGCACCTATGCCCGCAGAGCACCGCAACCTGGCGCGGACGCCCAGAGCTCCCGTCCGAGGCCTGTAGGTTCACGTCGTACATGACAGCCAAAGCCTACAGTGCCGCTGGACAAGCCGCCTCCGCCCGGCACACCATAGCTCTCCTGCACAGACTCCCGTTCAAGATGCTGATGCAAAAACGCATTCTGGCAAGGGTCCGGCATCAAGATTGGTTCGTGGCGGTAGACCTGAAGGATGCGTACTTCCACGTCTCGATTCTACCTCGACACAGTCCCTTCCTGCGGGTTGCATTCGAGGGTCGGGCGTATCAGTACAAGGTCCTCCCTTTCGGTCTGTCCTTGTCCCCTCGCGTCTTCACGAAGGTCGCAGAGGCAGCTCTTGCCCCTTTAAGGGAAGTGGGCATTCGCATTCTCAACTATCTCGACGATTGGCTAATCCTAGCTCACTCTCGGGATATGCTGTGCACACAGGGACAAGGTGCTCTCGCACCTCAGCCGATTAGGGCTTCAGGTCAACTGGGAAAAGAGCAAGCTCCTCCCGGTTCAGAGCTTCTCTTTTCTCGGTTTGGAGTTGGACTCAGTCTCATTGACGGCGTGCCTCACGAACGAGCGCGCACAGTCGGTGCTGACCTGTTTGAAGGCGTTCAAACAGAAAACAGCGGTTACACTGACACTCTTTCAGAGGCTCCTGGGGCATATGGCATCCTCAGCGGTGGCCATTCCGCTCGGGTTGATGCATATAAGACCACTTCAGCACTGGCTTCAGACTCGAGTCCCGAGATGGGCATGGTGCCGCGGGGCACATCGCGTGGCCATCACGCCGATCTGTCACCGCCTCTTCAGCCCTTGGACCGACCTCACGTTTCTACGGGCAGGCGTTCCCCTAGAGCAGGTCTCTGATATGCCCTGACCAAGGCACCTCTCGGTATAGACACGCTGGCACACAGCTGGCCCCCTGGATTACGCAAATATGCATTTCCCCCAGTGAGCCTACTTGCACAGACCCTGTGCAAGGTCAGGGAGGATGACGAGCAGGTCCTCCTGGTAGCACCCTACTGGTCCACCCAGACGTGGTTCTCAGACCTCACGCTCCTCGTGACAGGCCCCTCTGCCCCAGTCACCATGCTTGTAGTAACTCTTCCCCTGTAGGGCAGGACCTACCTTGGGACTCCCCCACATGGCATACTTCCAACATAGCTCAGCAAGACCATGTGACGTATTTCCACTTAAATACCCCCCCCCGGTGGGGTGTGGTCTCTGCGGTGTCTTCCCCTTGGGAGGGACACCCCCCCGACTAGACCTGGTGGGCCCAGTCGGTTATTCCCCCCTTTTTTTGGGAGTGGAAAAAAAAAGGGGATAAGAGGCCATGACTGGGCTAGCCCATCTCTATCTTTTTGGGTAGTCGACTTGTCCCCAAAGGGCCGTTCGACACTCATAACTGTGTTGGGGGAGGTTACGTGTCGGCCTGGTGTGCTGGCTACATGGCACACAGTGGTCTGCCAGTCACACATCGCCAGTTCACGTAACACAGTTCAGCCAGTTGCGGCGTTTTGTATAGGGACCCCTAGTGTCACTACATCAACACAACGTCGAGTGAGTGACAGATAGGGAACGTCCTGGTTACTTGCGTATCATCCGTTCCCTGATGGAGGGAACGAGACGTTGTGTCCCTCCTGCCACAATGCTGAACTATCCGCTGAAATGGCCGGGACCTTATCTCGGCTCCTCAGCATAAAACCTGAATGAGTGGTTGCATACCAGCTCCTTTTATACCCGTATGTCCGGGGGAGTGGTATGCAATTTTCATTGGCCTTTTATCAAAGACCAGAGGTGTCTCGGGCTCCCAAGAGTGACCCCTAGTGTCACTACATCGACACAACGTCTTGTTCCCTCCATCAGGGAATGGAGGTTACGCAAGTAAGCAGGATGTTTTCTAACATCATAGTTTTCCAAAGTATGTGTTAATGGAGAGTGTTTCTGAAATGCTCTATTTTTGGTGGAGGAAAATGCTGTTCCAGTGTGTAAACATAGCTAAATTAATGCATTTTCAACAAAAATGTAGTAGGGGTAATGTGGCCTTATTAGCAACATTTCTCTCAAAGAGCTTCTTCAGACAATCTAAAAGAAGGTAATGTTTTTAAATAAATTATAAAAAACAAAAAAATTAGGTGCCTAAAGGGGGTCGGGCACACTGGATGAGACAGGCAGACCTCAAACAGTGTTCTAATATTTAAACCATTGTTTTCACCGGTGCCGCTGTTCGCCTCCTGGATACAACATCGGAATTTATTCTGACCAATGAATGCCAAATTCGATCCAAAAATGGCTTTTTAGATAGACACAAACATATCAAATAGCCTTTTTTATTTTGTCAACGATAACGAAGATAAAAAGAGAAAGACGATTATCATGACGATAATCAAACGGTTTAAATGAAACCATACTGTTGACAAAAATGTGACAAGGAGAAAAATACTGCAATGTATTAAAGTTGCACTCAGCGATTCCTGAGAAACACTGCTGATATTCGAACTCAACTGCCAAAACAAACACACCCCTCCCTTCAGTGCTCCTTTGGAAGCTCCGCCCCCCCAACTTCATGCACGCAAGACGGTTTCACACACACCAGCTCCAGACACTCTCAACTCTCCTGCTACTAAATCTAACATCACAACAACAGCATATATGGGTTCTGTGAAACATAGCAACATTTATGTTACCCACCTATCGAGAAGGAAAAGAGCAACTTCTGCATCCATCTTCAAGCCTTTTACCTCTCGGAGGTCTCTCCACCACTGAAAAGCCTCGCTGATGTTGACGTGGCTCCTAGCCCTCGACTTATCATAATCCTTCTTTTAAAGTTTATATTCGTCTGACCTTTTTCTCTTGGTCTGTTTCTCAGCCATTTGTCCTCCTTGGAGTTTAGAAAGTTTGCATCAGCCAGATTTGCCGTCGCTCTTCTAATGAATTTTCCTCTTGCTCTGCCCCCACCCCCCATCATGTGCATGTGCAAGAACCACCCCTGTTGCTGATTGGCTGGAGTAGTGTTGTGTGGATCAGTCTGATCTACTTTGTTTTTGTCCCATCTACAGAGTCAGGGCTGTGTACAAATACTAGATTTTTCTTCAGCCCACCCACAGAGATATTTGCAGAACTTGATAAAAAGTGTATTGGATTAGAATTACAGAGTGCAACTTTAACAACACCGTTCTTTTTTTATTGCTTAAAAAAAAAAAAAAAAAAAAATCTAGAAAGAATTAATTGAAATAATCCAGTCATAGTATGTCAAGCAACACAGTATGCACAGACAATTACGCGAATAAACAGGTGAACCTGAACTAAGTTACGTGCTAGTCAGAATGCGTAGCTTGCTTTGTGAATATGCTGTTTCCTTCAAAACGCACCACATGTGACGCAACATCCTAAACTATCTAAATGTGAGGAATACACCAAAGAGTAACTTCCAAAAAATAGCTTATACTTCAGTATAATCATTATATGCTATCATTTCAGGAGCTCAGATTTTCAGGACAGTTTTCTCATGTTGTTTAAGCTTACATATTAATCATATACATTTTTAATGTTTGATACATGTAAAAATAACTAAGTAGTTTATAAAAAAAATTTCAAAATATTTAAATATTTGGTTACAGTTTGGTTTGTTACAGTTTCAAACATTTTCGATGCGGTGTGACGCTTTTTATTTGGCGTGCGACTCCCTTTAGAGGACATAGACACAGGATGCGTTCTTGCATTAATTTTTTTGTGCTATTTCTTAATTGTTAAGACAGTCGTTCAACAGACGAGAAGCACCATGCCACGTTGCGTTGCAGGTAGGACAGGGCACAGGTATCAAACAAAGGGCACGTCGATTTGGTGCAGGTGGCAGACAGTACACACAAAAAAAGTTACCATTTCTTAAGGTTTTTCCCTTCTACAAGAATGAACAAAGAGACATTGATGAGTTTGCAGGTTAGTGTATGAAACTGGTGTAACTACGCAAACTGAACAAGTAGAAATGGCGACGTTAATTATGCAGTTTCTCTATCTGTAGCATTGAATGGGCTTCATTCAAGCTGTCAAACCACAAAAAACATACTTGTAACTGAAAAGACATTGTGTAGGCTATATAAAAGAAACATATACACAATATATCATCCAGCGATGATTAGAATAAATAATCTTTGTCCTTTGATAATGATTTGGTTCGAATTAAATGGAAAACAATGCAAGTTGCATTCTGTGGCATGGCAGAAATATGAGCAGCCTCCGGAGTCGTAGCCGGGCGCCAAGGACAGACGGCAAGCAGCGACGGAGGTGTGTTTACATTAATAGAAAACAATTGTTTCAAATTTTAGAACGCGTCATGAGCATTGGGTTTTTAAGACAGCGTGTCAGTAAAAAATAGCTGAACTTTTGTTATGCAGTGCATCAATATCAGTTTTAAAACAGTGGACCAAACAGAAAAAGCTGTGGGTGGGACAAGAATCTTGAATGTATTGAATGTTTACAATAGCAACTGTAACATTTTCTGTCGCAATGTCAGAGGAGGCTCTTATAATGGCAGTATCAGAGAAAAGAGCTTCAAATAAAGGGATTGGAGAGAAGCCTGGGTGTTTTAAATGTGTCCCAAGACCCCTGCATTTGTTTCATTGCTTTCCATTCCCCCTAGCTGTTTTTGAACACAAGAACACATTCAGTATGTTTAGCCTCTTACCCGTTTCTGACTGCAGCCCAGTACTAGGAAGGTCTCAATGCTGTTTTCTTTCAAGTAGGCATTCCTCTCCCCTCCAAAACCTGGTTCTACCTCATAGTCTCCATTCAGGTACTGTAGAGTCGCTTTAGTGATGTGAATCCTCCTGGAGAACACATTACAAACACAAGGGTTTAAAAGTGCTTATGCAAGTCCAGGTTGTGCACCATTCAAAACTGAAACTTAATTTCAAATTTTTATTTAATAAGTAGAATGAAACCTGAAATACAATTACCCATAAAACATGCAATCATACAAACAACCTATTTGATATTTCCAGAAAAACATTAGATGATTTTTGTTCTGTGCTAAACTCTCACCCAGCTTTGCCGCCAGCCTCCATATGGTTGGCTAACGTGACATCATTTGACCACACATCAAACTGCCACTTCCTCAATCCAAGAACTCCACAGTGCACACGACCACTGTGGATGCCCACCCGCATGTTTACATTGACCCCTGTGACCTCTCTCACCAACCTAGGGCACAAACATAAACATATGCTATCAATTAATCAGCTGTAATTTATGACTTATTAAAGCCTTCCAAGCTGTGTAGGTTTTGTATTCAAATAATATAAATATAGAATATAAATATACTATCTGTATATCTCTATATTTAACCGTTCATATTCAATACTTAAATAATTCAATACTTGCATATATACAGTTGAAGTCAGAAGTTTACATACACTTTGGTTGAAGACATTAAAACTCATTTTTTTAACCACTCCACAGATTTAATATTAGCAAACTATAGTTTTGGCAAGTTGTTTAGGACATCTACTTTGTGCATGACATGAGTAATTTTTCCAACAATTGTTTACAGACAGATTGTTTCACTTTTAATTGACTATATCACAATTCCAGTGGGTCAGACGTTTACATACACAAAGTTAACTGTGCCTTTAAGCAGCTTGGAAAATTCCAGAAAATTATGCCAAGCATTTAGGCAATTAGCTTCTGATAGGCTAATTGGAGTCAATTGGAGGTGTACCTGTGGATGTATTGTAAGTCCTACCTTCAAACTCAGTGCCTCTTTGCTTAACATGATGGGAAAATCAAAAGAAATCAGCCAAGACCTCAGAAAAAAAAAATAGTGGACTTCCACAAGTCTGGTTCATCCTTGGGAGCAATTTCCAAATGCCTGAAGGTACCACGTTCATCTGTACAAACAATAGTCCACAAGTATAAACACCTTGGGACCACGCAGCCATCATACCTCTCAGGAAGGAGACGCATTCTATCTCGAAAAGTGCAAATCAATCCCAGAACAACAGCAAAGGACCTTGTGAAGATGCTGGAGGAAACAGGTAGACAAGTATCTATATCCACAGTAAAACGAGTCCTATAGCGACATAACCTTAAAGGCTGCTCAGCAAGCCAGACTACAGTTTGCAAGTACACATGGGGACAAAGATCTTACTTTCTGGAGAAATGTCCTCTGGTCTAATGAAAAAAAAACTGAATTGTTTGACCATAATGTCCATCATTATGTTTGGAGGAAAAAGGGTGAGGCTTGCAAGCCGAAAAACACCATTCCAACCGTGAAGCATGGGGGTGGCAGCATCATGTTGTGAGGGTGCTTTGCTGCAGGAGGAACTGGTGCACTTCACAAAATAGATGGCATAATAAGGAAGGAAAATTATGTGGATATATTGCAGCAACATCTCAAGACATCAGCCAGGAAGTTAAAGCTCGGTCACAAATGGTTCTTCAAAATGGACAATGACCCCAAACATACCTCCAAAGTTGTGGCAAAATGGCTTAAGGTCAACAAAGTCTGTACACAAAGCCCTGACCTCAATCCGATAGAAAACTTGAAAAACTGACTCAGTTACACCAGTTCTGTCTGAAGGAATGGGCCAAAAATCTTATTGTGAGAAGCTTGTGGAAGGCTACCCAAAACGTTTGACCCAAGTTAAACAATTTAAAGGCAATGCTACCAAATAATAACAAAGTGTATGTAAACTTCTGACCCACTGGGAATGTGATGAAAGAAATAAAAGCTGAAATAAATCATTCTCTCTACTATTATTCTGACATTTCACATTCTTAAAATAAAGTAGTGATCCTAACTGACCTAAGACAGGGAATTGTTTCTATGATTAAATGTCAGGAATTGTGAAAAACTGAGTTTTAATGTATTTGGCTAAGGTGTATGTAAACTTCAACTGTAGTTATGGATCTTATTTATGAAACACAACAACAGAAATTACTTCATGTGTCAGGGTCACACAACTGAAGAAACATGGCCCGAGGTTCAGCTGTTATTTGGATTTACAACACATCATATTTTTCTGTTACATGTATTTAACTCAATGATCCTTTTGTTTTTTGGTCTCTCTTTTGGTCGAACTCTTTATTTCCTGACAGCTGACCGAGACTTACGAGATGGCTTCAATCATGTCCACTCCCATTTCCACACAGCAGTGAGCGTGATCGGCTCTGGGCTCAGGTAACCCTGACACACAGTAGTAACAATCCCCAAGGATCTTAATCCGTAAGCAGTGGTTCTCCTGCAAACACACACATACACACAAACACACAAGGGAACAGAAGTTAATTGGAAAGTTCAAACTGGAGACATGGCAGCTTCACGCTGAGGTGCAAAAAGAGGCTCGTCATTCTGGTCAGTCTGTGATACAGAGAGAGAGTCTGTGTGTGATTTTTTGACGGCAAGCGTGAACACGTGTTCCAATCCTAATGCTGAGCACACGTTGTGGTGGATTTACTGTAGAGGCCTTAGCACACCAGAGGCAACATGATAATACAAAACGAATCGCCAACGAATGCCGATTACAATGAAATCACATTAATTCACATTAAAAGTGTTAGAACATTTACGCCTTTACAATAGGTGGTGCTAATCGACAAGCAAATTTACCCCGGTACGGTAGGTAACAAAAAGCACCTTTCAGCTAGTCCGTCCTTCGCTCATCACAGGTGAGAAGAAGAACTACTTGATAAGTTTGCAAAACAACCATGAAATCACAATACAAAAGACAACCAATGGATTTCTCTAATGAGCAGATCAAAACAAGAAAAAGGATTTCTCTACCAGCTGCAGTATGGAAGTAAATTAACGACAAATGTCTTTGAAACAGAAAAGCACACTGAACTGTTCTAACTGAAAAATAAAGGCATTGCATTAACAGTGATTGCATTTTTTGGGAATGTAATTTCATATGGTAGTATATTTAGACTGAAAATATTTCAATTTTTGCAGCAGATCCTTCATGTCCTGTACGTTGCAAGGTGGAGCTGCCGTGGATCGGACTGGTTGGTCCAGCACATCCAACAGATGCTCAATTGGATTGAGATCTTGGGAATTTGGAGGCCACGGCAACACCTTGAACTCTTCATCGTGTTCCTCAAATCATTCCCGAACAATGTGTGCAGTGTGGCAGGGTGCATTATCCTGCTTAAAGAGGCCACTGCCATCAGGGAACACCATTGCCATGAAGTGGTGTACCTGGTCTGCAACGACGTTTAGGTAGGTGGCATGTGTCAAATTTATGTCCACATGAATGCCAGGACCCAGGGATTCCCAGCAGAACATTGCCCAGAGCATCACACTCCTTTCACCGGCTTGTCATCTTTCTACAGTGCATCCTGGTGCCATCACTTCCCAAGGTAAATGGTGCATACATACACGGTCGTCCATGTGATGTAAAAGAAAACATGACTCATCGGACCAGGCGACCTTCTTCCACTGCTCCAAGGTGGACAGGGTTCATCATGGGCATGCTGAACGGTCTGCGGCTACGCAGCCCCATACGCAGCAGGATGCGATGCACCATGTGCTGTAACCCATTACTCCCGTAACCATCATTAAAATTTTCTGTGACCTGTGCCACAGTAGACCTTCTGTCGGTTTGGAACAGACGGGATAACTTTCGTTGCCCTCGCACATCGATGAGCCTTGGGTGCCGAACACCCTGTTGCCAGTTTGTGGTCCTCGGACCACTGTTGGTAGGTACTCACCACTGCTGACCGGGAGCACCCCACAAGCCTTGCCGTTTCAGAGATGCTCTGACCCAGTCGTTTGGCCATAACAATTTGGCCCTTGTCAGAGTTGCTCAGGTCTTTACTCCTGCCCATTTCTCCTGCATTTAACACGTTGACTACGAGAACTGATTGTTCGCTTACCATCTAATCTACCCAGAACTTGATGTAGCCTTGTTAGGAGATGATCAACATTATTTGCTTCACCTGTGAGTGGTCATAATGCTTTGGCTCATCTGTGTATTTCGAAAATTTGCCTCTAAAATTTCAGTGGTTAAAATTCAGATGGAAATTCAACAGTGTACATCCTGGCATTACAGGAAAAGCAGTGGATTGCCGAAGGGTGTTGATGAAAACCAAGAGCAACAGGGAGAGATCCTCATTAAATAAACCTTTATCAAAATCTGTGTGTCATCTCATTTGGTTTATTGAAGTTCCACCTGCATTGCTGTCAACAAACAGTAGTCAGTTTTTATAAATCAGACAAACTGTAAAGTGGGTTTTCACTACAGTGGATCGCTGTAGGAATGCCGAAGAGACGGAAGAAATGTTAACTTCAAGATGGTGTCTGTTACCACCTTCTGCTACTAATAGCAACTACAGAAAAAAGTGCAGTGAGAATAGAAAAATATGTGGGAGAGCATTGTTTAAAACCTTATTATGACCGTACTGCAATACACTATATAGCACTTGAATGTACTGTATATAGTTTACACAGTGACATTTAACTAGACATAGACTAAAGAGAAAATGTTTAATAATGTTTATGTCTTAAAGGTTACATCAGATGGTTACAACTTAGATGAAATAGTTACAAATCAGAAATATGAAATATGTAGAAGAAACCAGTATGTATTCTACCTGAGTGAAGAAGACCAAAAGAGAGAAAAAGAGATAAAGGGTAGATAGAGGTGCCTATATAGCTCAAAAATTGTCCTCATATCCAGGAACACTTTGCCCTAACAATTGCCTCACTCAGATACTGTTGTACATAAAATGGAAGACGACACACATAGTAAAGTGGCGTGTCAGACTGAAGAAAATGTTCAAAATGACTTTATTGTTTACTGTCATGTTAGTTTAATTAATTAAAACTGGCAATTGTCCAGTTCCTCTCCCAGTTGCTCTTGATCTTCATCAACACCCGCTGGCACCAACTAGTGGTGAAGCCTAGTGGCAGAGAGTGAAGATTGTGCATCTGCACTTTACTGCTTTTCCCACAATGCCAGGATGTACAAGGCTGAATTTCCGCCCGAATTTTAACCACTGAAATTTTAGAGGCATATTTGCAAAACAAAATATAATGGACCGAATATTACCTGTTGAATAATAACGATGAAATGTAAAAAAGCAAGCACTGGTAATGCAATGCATTTATTTTTCAATTAGTGCAATTCAGTGTGCTTTTTTCAGTTTTGTTTCAAAGACATTTGTGATTAATTTACTTCCATACCGCAGCAGCGATGACGAGTTTGTTGTTGATATGCACAACGAGAAAGAAAACATTGGAGAATTTCGCAAACTATTTCAGTTTACCTGTTGGACAAGTTGACTAACAGTATTCATGTAAAAAAAGTCTGAGGGGTGAATAGAAAGAATAGTGTGTAAAAAATAATATTAACAGTTAAAAAATGTAATCAATTGAAAAATACTGATAATTTCATTATTTCAAAAAAATCAGATAATTTTTAAAGAGGGTGCAAGGCAGTGATGCAGCCATATCATTTACATGTTGAACCTATGAGAAAATGTATTTTAAGTTTTTAAAGCATTTGATGTAAATAAAATATACATCCTAACTGCTGGTTCAGGATTTCTTCCTGGAGTTTCTTCAGCATTTAATGTCTGTGTTCAAAACAGCTTTCGGACAAAACAGGCAGACAAAAAAAAACAAACAAAAAAAACAAACAACACACCGAGAAAAAGAAAAAAAACAGACAAAAACTTGCCAAAGCACAAATGTTCGCTCCAGGTGTGAACTGCTTCATCGGAGTCCATTGTTTTTATTCAAAATGTTAATCACGGCAAGAAATTTCTGCGACAATTTGCATTTGGTGTGCAAAGGTCTTAACTGGGTGCTACTCAAACTTTGGACAATTTCATGTCTCAGGGGTTTGATTTTTTTTTTTAACAAACAGATTTCAACTTTTCTATTTGTTATATAAAAGTCACATTAAAATTTATTTTGAAACATTCTCATTTAACTTTTATTTTTTTGTCTGTTTTCAAATGCCTAATATTTTAGCCCTGTCCCAGACCCAAATTTAAAACTATGAAAATCCATTATAAAAATTATGACATTTAAAACTGAAATTATGACTTTTAAAACTATGATAATAGTGAAATAAATATAAACCATTTCAATATTTATTGTGTAAAAATGACTTCTATCAATTATTTCTATTAACTCAATTTTGTCCCCTAACAAAGTTTATTAAAAAGTTAGTGTACTTGTTAACCCCCCCATGTCAGTAAAGAGCATGCTTGAAAAAAAAAAAGAAAAGAAAAAAAAAGAGGGAAATTCTAAGTAAAAATTCTTGTGAGCAGAAGATTTTTATTTCCAATCCAGCTGTAACATTGCCAACTTATGCAAAAAGTGCAAATATATAATTTAATTTTATTTACAGTAGGATACAGTCCACTGTGGTGGAAATTATCATGATTTCAGAAAAAATGACAAAAATCTCCTGTTATGCACTGTTGTTCATTGTAAGTAGACAAATTAAAACAAAATAGTTTGTGTAAAAAATGTTTTAAAGAGACTTTACCTTCTAGACATTCATAGTGCTAAACGTGCCCAAAGAATATGAAATACCCAATTACGAGATTCTACTCTGAGCGGTTCACGTTATAAACATTAAGCCCCTCCCCCTGAGATAACTGGGTGTAACTTAACTTCTCCGGTTAGTTAAATAGAAAGGCTTTGCAATGGCGAAATAGGGGCAAGAACTTACTGTTCAATACAAAACCAGGGAGGGGCTCTCTCAGGTGGAAGCGACCAATGAGCCAAATGTCTGAGACCGAATGCATAATAATAAAACAAAATCTTGGGTAGGCCTAGCCCACCTTTGTCAATCGGTCAATCTGTTTGAGACATTTGAATTGTAGATGTTTACTTATCAGTGTAATGACTCCCCTGCTCTTACTTGAGCCAGCACTAAAGAAAACATGTCCACACCATATCTTCCCAAATTTTTCAGTTTCTTGCTGTAACGAATGAGGCTGGTATCGCTTCAGCTGACTGCCAGAGGGAGCCCTCTCCTGAATACTGACACTGAACCGTTTTCTTCTATGGTGACTTCCTGTTTGAACCATATAAATAGCCATGCTTTTCCATTGTGACTTTGCGAAGTATTGCCAGTTTCACTGCGTTACCAAGCGTTATTCTCATTGCCTGTTTCATTGCCTACTTGTTATGACCATTGTGCCTGCTTTACTGGATTACCGATTTTGGATTACTGTTTTGCTCTGTTTGCCTGGTTGGACTGATTACCTGTTAACAACTACTTTGCCTGCTTCAACGATTACATCTCTGCACTTGTGTTTTGGTTTTGTATGCTGATTGTAAATAAACATCCTTCATTTGGATTCTACCTTCGCCTCCATGTCGAGTCCATCACACCTGCGGGGAAAGATGCGTTTCTTGAAGAAACAATATTTATCATATTTCTTACACTTAAGAAGAGAAATAACCTTCCTTCTTTTTATGGGGTGCCCCAACCCATTCACATTCCATGTGGGGAGAGACAATCCACTCATATTAACATCTGACATTTTGACATATTTGAAAACATTTATTGTGTGTCAAAAATACAATTATAAAGACCACATTCCAACATTAATGAAACAATCAAACTACAAACTTCCCCCTGAACCAAACAAACAGAAAAAAGAAAAACATGTGCATTAACACCACGCACGACAGCGCCAACTAGCGTCCATCCCTCTAAACTCAAACAGTCTATGTACTCCTACGAGAGCCTCCACAACAAATTTGCCATCAGATTGCTCAAGTCCGATGTTTCTATACAAATTTTGTGTGACAGAATTACACAACAGAATATAATCTATAAAACAAACTCCAGCCAATAGGCAAAATTAACACTAAGAATGTGTAGATTCATCCACATTACTGTCCCAAAAAAAAAACAAAAACAAACTCCAGCCGCTAGGTGGAACCAGCACAAAAAAAACAAAAAAGGGCGCTCAGTTTCCTCAGACAGTCAAACGAAATGAATGCACCCATTCAGCTGCTACATTAGTGCAACAAATGACCTAATCACTCCAATGACTTGCAAGAAATACTCAACAAAACAAACTCCAACCAATAGTAGGCATAAGCACAAAGAACATGCAGATTCATCCACAACACTGTCCTGAAGGAGTGTTACTACACAAAACAAACTCCAGCCGCTACTCTGAACCAGCACAAAAAGAAACAAAAAAAGGTCCACTTGGCTGCAATGCGAGTACCACAAAATAACTTACTCAGTCCATTGACTTTGAAAGACATCGCTTGCTGTGCACATGTAAATGTTTTCAGCCATCCTTAGCATCTATTCTCAATTTGGCCAGAAACATCAGCGCGTCCTTCCGTTGATGTAATTGTTTCTTGCATTCCTTGAATCGATCACATTTCTCTCTTGTTGAATTCGCAAAGTCTGGGGAAAAGAAAATGCTGTGGTTCTTCCAAGAAAGCCTTAATTTACTCCTCACCTTATGTAACACGAGACCTTTATCGTATGATCTCAGAAATTTGGCCAGAATTGATCGGGGCCTGTCTCCCTCAGCGTATCGCCAAGCCGGAAACCTGTGAGCTCGCTCGATTTCCAGCTTATGGCCTGTTATGTCAAGCAGACTCAGAAAGAGCCTGTCCAGGAATTTCACCATATCCTGACCTTCTTCGGCCTCAGGAATTCCAACAATACGGACGTTATTCCACCGACTACGGTTCTCCGTATCCTCCAACTTCTTCCAGACGCGCTCCAAATCCACCTTGGTCGCTAGCGGATTAGCAGATAATTCCCTCTCCAATGACTCCAGGTAATCTATCCATTTCTTGTCATTCCCCACTCTTGTAACCACCTCAGTAAATTTCATCTCCACGGCAGTGATCGATCGACGTATTACAGGAAGATCTTCCAAGTCAGCAATGACCTTCGTCAGCATTGCCGACATGTTCAACAATTCTCGCCAAATTTCCCTCACTTCGGCCAAATCGGCTCCCTGGCTCGGGGCCTCAGGGGCATCAGCTTGAGCACGTAAGTGTCTTTTAATGTCTCCAGAGCCCGAGGATTTTGAATTCTTTGGCATATTGTCTTCTTAGAACAGTTATTAAAACTAGCAAAGTGCGCAGAGCTCACCGTTCACACGTCCAAACCTCGCATGGCATCATGTGACTCCGGCAATTGTTTGTTTCTATGACAACGCTCATAACATCAAAACGGATCCATGTGCGACTCTGTTGTTGGTGACAGCAAAGTATTTAATCACTACATTTATTCATTAGTTCACCTCTATATCTCATGAAAAATGTCTAAGAACAAAGAAAGCACACCTGGTAACACTGGCTACAATAAATTGGATTATGAAACAGAAATATGTGTAAACTGTATAAAAAAAATGTAAAAAAACCTTTCATAAAATTTAGAAATTCAAAACTGTAATTACTAGGGACGTAACGGTTCTCGGTAAAAAACTGAACCGTACGGTTCGCCACCCACGGTTCGGGAAGCATTGGCACCGCGGTCGGTTCACCTCATGTTTAATAACGCATCTGGAGCACGTTTTGTTCAAGAAAACAAAGCGTCAAACAGACAGGCACAGTTACAACCTCTGCTAATGCACCTGAATGGATCTGTAAATGGATACGCTCCACCTGTGTTTCACGTGGGTCAACTTGATGACATCACTGTTCTGCAAAAGTTGTGTGTAGTTGAAAATGGCAAGTGGAGAAAATTAAATGCTGATAGAGAAGCCCCCTGTGTTTCTCCTTTCTGGGAACATTTTCTTTTTGCAGTCAGTTACAACAGTGATGGTCAAAAGACGTTTACAAAACAGGCACTGTTTGCAGACATCACTCGACACAACTGCTGTATACTGGTAATATATGTCAATAATGCACGTGAGGGTTTATTTAAAATGCGCACAAAGTTCTTCCTGTTTCCTTGCTCGGCTGTAATCTATCACGAGCGACAATAATGTGCTTTGATTAATGGCATTAAGATGCCGTTATAGTAATACATTGATACGCGATTAATCATTTACGCAGACATCACCCAGGGAAAGAGCCGCAGGTGAGCCAAAACTGCACACACTCCCTTCCATTTTTAATTTGCTAATTTGCTGTGCTAATTTGGACAGACATGAAACAATAACTAAAGTGCTTGGGGTGTTCATGTGGAATTTCCATGTATGATTAAAATACTCAAGCAACATTATCACAACATCCTTTCTCGTATGCATTCTAATAGTAAGGTTATTCCTTTTATAGTGATGTACAGCTTCCGAATATTGAATATGTTGAGATGAGTTTGAAGTGCACTTTATGTTGATGCATGTAGCATATTAGTGCAGATATTAAGTTAAAATTTTGATGTAGTAATTACAGAATTTCTTTTTTTTTAGTTAAGGACCCTGACAAAAATTAACCATGGTTTTACTATAGTAATATTGTAGTAATCATGACTACTGTCACCGTGGTTTTCTGAGCAGAAATCATGATTTTGATACAATTGACCATGGATTTATAACAGTAATACTGTAGTTTCTATATAGTAACCATGATTTTACTATATACTGTAACCATGACAGTAACCATGTTTATATTGTGGTTACTATGTTTTTACTACAAATGCTATGGTTAATCTATGGTTACTGTTGTAAAACAATGATTGTTATTTAAGGGCAAACATGTTGAAGTGTTTACCAAATAGATTATTCTTTGGATTTGGCAGTAATATATATATATATATATATATATATATATATATATATATATATATATATATATATATATTTTTTTTTAAAGCAAATACTGAACCATACCGAAACCGTGACCCTTAAACCGTGATACAAACCGAACCATGAGAAATTTGAACCGTTACACCCCTAGTAATTACGAATTCGACAAAAATGTGAATGCTTTTTACAAGTTGGAAACTCGCAATTATGGTATTTCCTACATGACGTGAATGCACCAGAATTGTTTTAAAGTCACAGAGACTGGTGTTCTTAGTTTTCCCTCAGCAACTGATTTTAAATGGTTCTTTTTAAACTAACAATAGAATCTCTAAATTATTTGAAACTGAAATACATTTAAGTGAGAAAACAAACAGTGGCCCAATATATATTTGGCAACACTTAAAAATGAATGTTGGGTGTAATATAATTACATTTTTGAAGAAAAAAGTAGTGTAGTGCATTACATTTTAAATTCTAGAAATCAGATTACAATTTCTGACATTCAATTGAGTTAATTACTTTTATTACTCAGGCTACACATATTTCTAAAATAATACTATATACAATATATATATAACACATTTAAAACATGAATTACGTTTATATGTAGCTACATCGATTCGCGTTATCTGACAGCTGAAGGGCATGCGCCCCTAACGTGTCAATGATCAAGGGGGAAATATAGACATCATTTTCAATTCACTGAGTGGTAAAAAAACAAAAGCTTTTCTGTGAAAAGTGTTCTAGAAAGTAACTTTAAAGTAATCAGTAATGTGATTACATTTCTGATTAAGTAATCAGTAAAGTCAGTAATCTGATTATAATTTTTTATAAGTATTTAGGCATTTGTAGTGCTATAGTTACTTTTTTTGAGTAACTTGCCCAACACTGGCATTAGATAAGAAAATATCAAACCAACTAACCAAACTATATTTAATTGAAAGAAAGACAGCACAAGTCCACAATTCAAGCAAAACTTTTCATGAAGATTCAGGTTTTAGATGGTAAAACATCAGGTACAGCATTCAAAATGAAGACTTACCGAGGCCAGCTTGTCAAAGCGGGCAAACAGCTCATTTAGAGTCATGACCAGCTCCTGTGCAGTGCACTGCGACGCTAGACTCGTAAAACCCTCAATGTCTGCAAACAGAATACTGAAACAGCAAAAGAGAAAGAGAGAGAATTCAACTGTATGACATTTTTCTTAGTCTTTCACAATGTTCAGCAATGTCTATGGTTTTGCAATTGTTGAAACTAACAATGTTCATGTAATGATTGAATGCTTTGACAATATCGAAAACAATCATGCCTGTAAAACACAGTGAAGAGAGAGAAAGAGTGAGACAGATGTTCTTTTTTCTCTATATATACAGTAAGAGCTTTCATTGTAATGCATTATGTACAAAGGTGCATAATATCATCTTCTTTAACAATTGAACGATGAAGAAAAGTATATGTGTGTATGTATGTATGTATTAGAATCCCTTGAGAGCGAAGGTAAGTTCTCTCTGCGACTGTGTAATAGCATATGCTGTGGGGCGCTTTAATTGAATTCAGTATCTTTAGGGGTTAGTTATGGCCTAGCGACTCATACTTAACTATTCCCTCTCTTGCCATAATTAGTTGGCCACCTTATAAAAGAAAAGCCCCAGTACTTCTATAAGCAACTCCTAGAGCCACAGCGAGGGACAAAAGAGTGAAAGAGACAGGCGAGATATATGAAAAGGGTAAAGATAAACAGAAAGAAAAAAAAAGCAGATGAACTGAATTATCTAAAGGCTGACACTCGTGGTGAAACCGTGTAAAGGGGGTCGCACACTGGACCGAATTTAATGGAAAACATTTGAGTTGCGCTCCGTGACGCGGCAGAAATTTGAGCAGCCTCCGGAGCTGTAGGTGGGCCAGGTCATATCGTCCGCCAGATGCGTTCTAAAATTTGAAATAACTGTTTTCTATGAATGTATGCACACCAGAGGCTGCTCAAATTTCTGCCGCGTCACGGAGCGGAGAATGTTTTCCATTAAAGTCGACCCAAATCATTATCAATGGACATATATTATTTACTCTAGCCTTGTTCATTCTTTAAGAAGGGAAAAATCTTGGTAACTTTTGTGTGTCCTGTCTGCCACGTGAACCACATCGACGTGCCCTGTGTTTGATACCCATGCCGTGTCCTAGTCGCGATGCGGCGTGGCACTTCTCGTCTGGTGTGTGACCACCTTAACACTAACAAGAAAGTACCAAGAGATACCATGGAATTACCATGGATTTTGGACATGATATTATGGTAATACAGTGCTTTTTTTGAAAATGTACCATGACATCAGTGCACATCGTTCGAAAAAAAAACTTTGTTGTCATGATCTTCCAACAAAATGTAATCACTTTCTCCTCTTCTGAAATGACTTATCTGTTTGCAGACATCGCTCGACACAAGGTCATGTGGGCAGGGATACATAATATCAACCAATCATAGACTAACATTATACTACCATGGCTCACTTTTCACAATCCAGTCCTGATGAATTCACTCAAAAAAAAGTGACTTTACTAAAGATTTAATTTCTTTAAAAAAAAGGGATTGTCACCATTAAGAAATAACATTGGTATACACAGTTAGTGTGGGCGTGTGGTACAGTTTGGCTCATGCCAGTAATGCTGACCTGACATTGTCGTGTTTCTGGATGTAGATCTTGTGGAACATCATGTCTTCTTTCTTAGCGTTGATGTCAGCCTTCATTTCCATGGCGACATGCCTTGGCAAAACAGAGAGCAACAGGCGTTCCTAAAGAGTGTAGGGAGGACAGAAGAGAATGAGCATAATAAATAGATTATCCTGCAGTTCTCTTTCTCACTTAAGATCAAACATCCTTTCTTTATGAAATTGCTCTTTGCATGTCAAACATTAGTATCCCAGTGCATACACTGGTGAGCATGTCCGCTGACTACTGTTTATGTGATCTCTATCGTAATCATAGAAGTAGAATGGCAACTAGCATGAAACGGGTTTCCAAAAATGGCCGGGGCTTAGTGCCCTTGACGTTGACTCTAATTGGTCTACAGTAGATACAGTAATAATTCTATTACTAACCATTTATCTCTTCACTTTGTATTTGTAATTAAATGACTATTAAAGCATATAATTTTTCAGGTGTACATTTTCTAGATCGTCGCACATAGACTATGTAACTTGTATCCAGCTTTGGTTGTTTAGGATTTGTAGATAAGACAATTTGTAAATAATTTCTAGATGTTTTCTGGGGGCGGATTACCATTTTTTTTATGTCATCCTTGGAATTTACAGATTTGAACAGTTACTTTTTAATGTACACATGTCACTTTTAGATGCCCTGAGATTGCGACCCAGTGTAGGTTTTGGCTTTCTGAGCCCCCAGAGAAGACTTTTTGTCTCATAGAAAAATCTATGGAAATTTTGTCGAAAAAAAAAAGGGTAATTAATTATTTAACATTATATTTGAAAGCCATAATTTTTTAACATTTAATAGGCCTAAACTGCAAATTATCAGATACATTTTTTGTTTATTATATTGACAACAATTACAGAACCAATATTATAAGAACTTTTAATTTAAGAAATTTTATAACAAATGTCACACAAACCCATTAGGAGAAAAAGGAAAAATAGTTCCTATTTACATATGTATTTGCTATTATCGTTCAGTTTTTCTGAGCTTATTTTATGCAACAATAATTTTCATACACAAAAAACATTAAGAATCAATGTTCATCGCTAGCTAGTGCAATTCCAACCGTTCATGTCTAGGAGTTATATTTTGGTCTGTTCTCACCCAAAACTGATTGGATTGCCTCAGAAGACATGGATTAAACCACTGGAGATTTATGGATTACTTTTATGCTGCCTTTATGTGTTTTTTGGAGCTTCAAAGTTTTGATCACCATTCACTTGCATTGTGAGGACCAACAGAGCTGAGATATTCTTCTACATATTTAGTTTGTGTTCAGCAGAAGAAAGAAAGTCATACACATCTAGGATGGCATGAGGGTGAGTAAATAATGAGAGAATTTTCATTTTTGGGTGAACTATTCCTTTAAGTAAGTATTATTCGGCTGATCATGTGATCATAACATGGCCGCCTCCCTGAGTGGAGCTTTTATAAGGTTACTGGGTTACTTTAATGAGGAAAAAATGACTGTGTGCACCTTTAAACCCACCCATCCTCATTGCTGAAGTGACTTGGCTGTAACTGTTGGGCACAAGACCCTGTGAGAACTGACCTGCTGTTGGTTTTCTCTCTGCAGGTGCAGTCGGGCCTGGATGTAGCCTCGCGTCTCCTGAAAGGCCTGTCTCTGAGACACCTCCGCCGGGTAGTGCGTGCAGATTCCGGTGATGTTGGTGCACAGGAAGATCAGCACGTTCGCGCTCAGCTGAGGGGAGAAAATGAAAACACAGGGTCATTCAATGCATCTCTAGTGATCAACACAAGCAGCTTTAGCTCTGTACTCTGGACATCTGTCATACTCTGGCTTTTACTCAATCGCAGTGTGGGAAAAAAAGCCAACCTCTGACCCAGAGAGGCTACTTCCTGTAGAGAAGTTTACACTAGGGGAGCAAAAATAGAGCTAAAAATGGAGCTTGAAGTCGAGCCAACACTGTTACTTCCTTTGGGTCAATGAGGGGTGAGGGTAATGGGAGAATGATGAGGGTTATTCAAGGTCACACAGTTCACACCTTTACACTGCTAAAAGCTTTGCATAGCAACTATAGACCACACCATTTTTGGCCTATATTCCTGAAACCCCTGAATCTCTAAATAAAGGCAATACTTCCAAGTCACACCAGAGGACAAATCATGGGATTTGTGCATTGGTGCAGAAATCAGTCATGGCAAGTCTGATCTACAGAAGGGCATTAGAGCATTAGTCTCATAAAGAAAATATGGCAAAATATTAATTCAGTTATTTACTAGTTAAAATGACAATTCTTGATATCAGGAATGGACTACTGGTAAAAGTGTTAAATTTGGATATCTTTAATTTGGTTTTCAATAGTGGCAACATTAATTTTAGATATCTGTAATGTGATTGTAACTAGTGAGAAAACCTTTTAAGATATCTTTAATTACTTTCGAATTAATGTCCACATATCTGAAATACCAAATCGAATATGCTGAAATAGATGTACAAAATTAGCATTTCACTAGGTTAATTCAATTGTTCATATCAGAAATGGATATTTGTAATGTATAGTGTAAATATTGCTATAAACAATTATACATTTTACTGGTAAGAATTGCATTGCTAATATGTAAAATTGGAATTTCAGCTAGTAAGAAAAATTATAGATATCTATAAGTGGATTTTTGAACAGGAGTGAATGACAGATCCTTGTGAAATTCTACTAGTTGAAATTCCATTTTTGATATCAAGAATGGGTATATCTGCAAGTAACTGTCATTTCGATATCAACAATTAACATTGTTACTAGTGCAAACCTTTTTACTGAAAAAAAGAGCATTTTCACTAGTAGTAATTCCATACCTGATATTAAGAATTAGCATTTTAAATAGTAAAAATTTAATTGGTAATGTCTATAATTATTATCCTGCATGTGATTACATGTCGAAAGGGCTTGCAATACATTCTGCACAACAGCTCTGACTTTGATATTAGTTTTGATGATATTCGATATTACATCTCAATATTTATGTATTATCTCTGAAATGGACTGAAAAGGTTTTAATCGGAGGAACCATTACTTCGACCAAACAGCCATTGTTGTGAAGTAGAAGTTCAAAATGTTAAACGCAAGAAGTAAAATACAGCAAAAATCGAATTAAAAGTAATCAAGGAGTGTTTTACACACTGTTTTTCATTAAATGAACACAAGAAAGAATAGCTATTTTTATTTATATGCACCAAAATAACAACACATAGTAATAAACAGCACTATTAACAGATATTTTTTTACAAAAATAATGTTAAAGCTACTATAATCCACTCAAATAAAAAAATAAATCAACGAATCAATTTAAGTGTTTTGAACAGACTCATTGAAACAAGTTAAAAAAAAACTGATTTGCAGAAATGAATCAAACTTCTCAAAAAACCTGCATTTTTGCAACTTTATCGAATAGCCATTCTACAATATTAGCCATTCTACGAGATTAAGCCGTTAAATTAGTCATACCCCCTCTTTCCAAAACCTTGCACTCTAAAGATACCAAAAGATCTTTATTGAGACCGTCATCGTGCAGAAATGGTTGTTTAAAACAACAGCAGCAAAATAACGCCCTCAGCTGACAACTGTTATGAGCAACATGGCATAAAAATGGCATTAAGCCTCAATAATTCACTGCAACTACAATACTATGAGAAAAATGACTGACAGGTCAAACGCGTCAGAGACCGCGGCACACGGACACGTTTTTGTTACAGAGTTTAGAGCTGTCACAGAGACAGGTGAGATATCTCACGACACTAATTAATATCTTTCAGGGAGTGATACATTTTTTTGCATACCTTTCCATGAAAAGGTACAGCATCTTTAAAGGGATAGTTCACCCAAAAATAAAAATTCTCCCATCATTTACTCACCCTCATGCCATCCCAGATGTGTATGACTTTCTTTCTTCTGCAGAACACAAATGAAGATTTTTAGAACAATATTTCAGCTCTGTAGATCCATATAATGCAAGTGAATGGTGACCAAAATTTAGAAGCTCCAAAATACACATAAAGGCAGCATAAAAGTAATCCATAAGACTCCAGTGGTTTAATCCATGTCTTCTGAAGTGATATGATAAGTGTGGGTGAGAAACCCACACTGAGTTAATAGTTCAATATTTATGTCCTGTTTTACTATAAAATTCTCCTCTCTGCCCAGTAGGTGGAGATATGCACAAAGAATGCAAATCGCCAAAAACAAAAAAAGAAGAATGTGAAAGTGAAAGTGGAGATTGATAGTAAAAAAGGACTTAAATATTGTTATGTTTCTCACTCACACTTATATTGCTTCTGAAGACATGGATTTAACCAGTGGAGTCATATAGTTTATTTTTATGTTGCCTTTGTGATTTTTGGAGCTTCCAAATTTTGGTACCCAGTTACTTGCATCGTATGGATCTACAGAGCTGAAATATTCTTCTAAAAATCTTCATTTGTGTTCTGCTGAAGAAAGAAAGTCATACACATCTGGGATGGCATGAGGGCGAGTAAATGAAGAGATAATTTTCATTTTTGGGTGAACTATCCCTATAAATTTAAATAAAATAGAGATGCTATTAAAATATAACAGTTTCAGTGCTCTCAAACTTACAAGTTGTGACAGTCAATGGGAAATTTAATGGGCAATTAAAATTGCGTTAAAATCGTTGCAATATTAAAAATGTTAATATGTAAATACAATGTAAATACATATATATTATCATATTTAAAATGTAATTGTAAATCATATACACTGTAAATAAATATCTCATGTACATATGTAAATTCACATATTTAATTCAATAACTGTACATACCTTGCACTACATTACCACTTGCACATGTACATACACCATTCTGTTTTATATCCTATTAATTGTATGTCTGTTTATACTCTTGCCTTGTTTTATATTCTGTCTCACTGTAATGTTCTGTGTGCACTTGTTTCTCCTATCACCAAAAATATTCCTTGTGTACGTGAGAACACTTGGCAAAAAAGCTCACTCTGATTCTGATGTTGTCAAATCATCTTGTCAATATAATGATATCAAATATATTGTAACTTTTTGTTATTACATCCAGCCCTAATTATAGGATTATTTTTATCACTCACTCCAAAAGAAAAATAAACCAAATCCTCCCCTGCATAAGAGAGCAATAGGTAGCTATCACTCCAGAACAATATGGACGTTAAACTAATGTAACAGCAGAGAATTGTTTTGGTGTTGTTCAGTCCTGTACATTGTATTTTGAAAGCAGAAGAACAAGCAGAGGTTAAATGACACTAAATTAAGGCCTATTAATGGTGGGAAAGTATTAAGTCGATAAACCTACTTATACAGTCATCGACTTATCAGTGCACAGACGAAGTTGATACTCAGGGAAAGCTATAAACTAATAAAATGAAATAAAAATTCTCAGTCCCACTTACTATGTCAAACAGACTACTTTATTAGCAAACACATTATTCTAATAGCCTCTTAGAAGCTAACTGGACCATTTACGTCTGTGCTTTTAAACTAACAAGGATTTATTTGAAATGATAAAACCAAGCAAACCGCTGGAACATGCTTATCTAATGACTGACCTGAAGGAACATAGAGAACATTGTACTATGCTGTACGTAAGGTAAAACACTGGATGTTAGTTTGTTCCAGCAACACAGCATATGAAATGAGAAACCAAAGAGACAGGCAACAGGCAATAATGCTGTCGAGCAGGGTGTGTGTGAGGCAGATCCTGCTGGCCACACTGACATTGGACAGATAGCTGTGAGCTCTGTTTACATTTGAGTTTCTGTTCAAGCAAAATCGGGCCTGGTTTGTGTGTGCGTGTGTGCGTGCGTGACAGCGTGCCCGAGCAAACTGTGGGTTTGTAATGCTTAGACAAAAGACAACAGCACTAGTATTATTTCTACCACAGCGTTGTTGATTCTGATCGCTTGACAGACGTTCTAAGGTGTTGATTAATTTCCCATAATTGCATGGCTATGAAGTAGTTCCAGGTTTGTTGAGCACATTACAGTTCCATATAACTTCGCCATGTTCATGTTCAAAAGACAAAGGTACAAGATTGTGTAGTTAACGTCTTTTATGAAGGCATGATCTACAATTCCATGAAGCATTGCGAATGACGTAATCGAATTAAAAGTATGGAAAAATAAAAAAAAGATTGATTTAAAGTTGTTGTTTTTAGTATAGAAACAATATATAGTGCGTCATGGGAGTGTGTGAATGCTGCAGAGCTCTTTGTCGCATTTTGTTGCCCGCGATTCTCAGATTGGTGGATCATTTCTCCTCAGGATCATGGGTAGTGTAGTTCTTCAACAGAAATCCTGCTATTAAACATGATTTTTTTTTAAAACAACAAAAGCATATACCATCGATAATCAACCTTGGAGCTCTCAGTCGATCTGTCTTTAAAGGTTTATAATTTATCAATAAAAATCAATTACCCTATGGAACAAATGAATGGGATTTTTACTTCCAGAACCATGTTTTCATGCACTCTGTTAGTAACAGCAGCTTGGGCTGTTTTAAGAAAAAGGATTTTCACAAAAGAGCATTTTAGTGATGAAAACCGGAAACATGTCTTGAGATAAACACGTGAACATGTGGTAACGGTGGGATAAGTGAAATAACTCATTTCAAAAGGTTGATCTATTGAAAATAAAGTGTATTACCACCTATAGTAACTAACTGTCAATAATTCAACAGTCCAGATTCAATTAGTCCTTGAATAATTGAAAATAAATAACTGCAAATGTAGTTATTTAGCAGATTATCCAAGTTGCTCTTTTCATACAATATAAATGTCAATGGCGACCATCGCTGCCACACAAGAAAAAAAGTCTTACAGATTTGGAACGACATGAGTGTGCATACATAATGACTACCATAATATGTACTATCTCTCATTTGCCTGAATATTTACAAACATTCATGACACTGCTATGATCAGTGTGTTATCAGCTGTGTGTGTGTGAGTGTGCATATCACAAGCGGGGCCTAATTGCTTGCTCTTCTCCAGAGGGTGAGGCCAGTGGGTTTATACACACACAGTCTCACACACACACACACACACACACACACCTCACACACACACTTGGCCATTCTGTTTGTGCAAATTGACACCTCTCTCCTTCACACAAAAGATTTATTAGCAATAACCATCAACAGCGCTGGAACACAGAGAGAGACAGCACTCACCCTCTTTTCTCTCTGTCTATATATCTCTCTTTCTTCTCTTTTTCTGTGCCTTTCACTCACAAATCATCACATAAAAATAATTTCCTTGACTTCATAGTGACATATTCAACGACACTGAGAACATCTCCTTCCTTAAAAGCCAATGTTTAGAGATCCAATCTGGTATCTGCCAAATATTTCCAGCAAAAGTCAACGAGCACCATCTAGAATCCTTCATAAAACACATACAGTATTATTATTACAGTTCGCTCTCACCGTCCACAGCAGTCCTTTTATTGCTTTGAGTAGTGGGACAAGAAACATTAAAGCAATGTTCTGGGTTAAATACAAGTTAATCTACATTAACAGCATCAGTGACAAGCTGTTGATTACAACAGAAAATAATTAGTATTCTACATAACTATTTGCTATATAGCACGTAAAGGCCGATTTGTACTTCTGCGACAAAATTATGCTGTAGGCTACACGTAGTTAGTTACGGCATACCTCTAAAATCTGACTATGCACCACAACAGCTGTGATTGGGCTTGTTTGAATTGGGAGCATCTGCTGTTTTTATGTTTCATGGTTAAAAACAAAACGCAATAAAAAGCCACATCTGTTTACAACTTAAACTCTGTGCTTTCACAGAGTTTCACAGAGAGTTACACAATATGTGTTGTATTCTTCTCGAAAACTTTAAGATCTGTATGATGTTTTGACTGTATGTTTGACAGTATGGCGAACAGTAAAGAATCATATTTCATAAATTATAAAAAATGGATCACTTTTAACTTGTCAGCAAATTAAAAAGCACTTGTAAAGTTGGTCATTTTGCCTATATCCATTGTAAAGTTCAGCCTTTAAACGACACCCAATGTTAGTCAAGCAACTAGAGGATTTTTTTTTTCAGCACCAAAATATTTATTTAGAATTAAGCGACTCAAAAGCAAGCATACAATATCTGCCTGATTTATTTTCTCTCTGCATGACAGGCAAGATAATGACTAATATGTACCTAAATATACCTTAACATGTTAACATACTTTGATAAACTTGTTTTTAATGCTACAATAATTTAATACATTCTTCTGAAACCACAAATTACACTGCTTTTGTTGATTTATGAAATGTACAATTATTTTAGAAATGAAGGCATTTATTCTCAATACACTAGCATTTTGGCTGTGTTTTCACAGAATGACGCAAACACCATGAAAACTACCATGTAGACCACCGTGTATAAACTACGGCTATGAAGTACTGCAATAATCTGCCTTTTTTACATTTTGTGTGGTAATTGATAGCATGTCACAAATACTATCAATAGAGCTTAAAGCCCCGTTCACACCGCCAGCAGCAATGCACGAGACAGCGACACGATCCCATTCATTTTCAATGAGAGCACAGCGACTTCCGGTGACACAAGCTGCCGCGGCAGTTGGCGACAGAGATCACTGTGGAGAGTGACAAAACCAGTTGAGAAAATTTCAACTTTATGCAAACGACGAACGACAACCAATGAGTGAAGACAGTGGTCATCTGTCTACTGGCAGATTGGAGACGAGTGCAGGCAAGACGGAGGAGAAGTTTCAGCATTGTGAGGGATTTTACTGTTCTATATAATTTATCTGCATGGATGTAATTAACAAAGATGCATGGAAAAGCATGCCAGAAACTGTCTGCATTCTGAGTGAGTTTGATTCATTCATTTATGATAGATTGATTGACTTTTTAATTATTTATATCGATAGATTGATCATATTGTTAATGATTTAATGTACTGAACACTGCTGCACATTTTATAAAACACTCTACACAGCAGAATGTGCATTTTTAGAGACAAGAGAACTGATTCCTTGTCAAATTGTATGCTATCTTCATTTTACTAGTATTAGGTTTCATCCGTGATAACATTTTCAAAAGCTATGGCCAGATGTGCAGTCCTCCAATAACTTTACATCGACAAACAGCAGGAACGCCCAGTAGCGTCACCAAGGCCCAAAGTCACTGGTGGTGTGAACGGGGCTTAAACTGTATTTAACCCACAATGTTCCTTTAAGTATTGACAGACCGATATATCAGCCAGACCAATTAATCGGCTGATATCAACACTGATCGATAACCAGGCCTGCATAAACAGTTAATATAATTGGTGGTACACTTTTTCACTTATAAAATAAGTTTTCATTTAATTTGCACAATTTTGTGCATGTCTTATTTACTATCACCAAATTGTATCATACACATAATCGGTATAATATCAGCCATCAGCTACCCTGGTCTGTAGATCGTATCGGTCACTGAAAAACCTATACCGGTCCACCGTGAGTTTAGGGTTGTATTTTTTCTTAGGTAATGTCATTGAAGACACAAACTAGGCAGATCCCAATAGGTGTGGAGACAATAATCAGGTGTACAAAGTATGATTTTGCAAGTGTTCGTATTTTATGTATCCATTCAACACTTCCAGGTATTTGTCATTCGTTGGATCATTTGTTTTTTTAGGGACACCCATCATCTTTTCTCTATCCTGGCCTCTGTTTATCTACCTGTGCCTGATGCAGATGTTATATAAAGCCATTATGATCATAGGAGATTATGTCTAGCTTTTGCATCCTCTCTGATGCTACTATAGTGGGGGTGGGGGGTGGTAATATGCCTCGCTTCTAGAAAGAAATCTCTGGTAATATGAAACTATTAGGCTTTGACAAAGAATATGTTCCCATGGGTGTATAGGAAACAATAGCCTTTATTATCTGTATGGAACTTGTAGCTTTGGAGTGAGAGGGACAGAAATAGATTACGGTAGAAAGGAAGAGACAGACAGAGGAAGACTAGAGTGAGGGCAAAAAAGGGGATAGTTTTTTTTATATATAATTATCATTTTAAGTTATTTTGTAATAAATAGGGCTGTCGATTTTACTCAAATTAATTACATGATCTGCAGATTAATTAATTGTATAATTGCATATTAATATTTGCAGAGAAAAAATATTCAATTTATAATGATTCAATTATTATAAATAATTATAAATATAACATATACAATTAATATAATTAAAGGGGTCAAGAAATGGAGAATCAAATTTTCCTTGATATTTAGAAATATAAGAGGCAACTGTATTATAAAAATATACTGTATATGTCAGAACACAAAACTTCCTCCCCATTCTAAAAAGAGCATTTATAGTTGCAACCCTGCTGAAAGTCTCGTTTTGAAATCTGTCTGTTCGTGACGTCACAAAACATTGCTCATTTGTATTTACACATCCCACTGGCGCGCAGGTCAAGAGAGAGGGCCTTGTGTTGCTAACTATTCCAAACATAACACCAAAGGGGACCCATCTGGACTTTTTTTTATTATTTTGAACACGAACTACACAAACTCTTTGACCGCTGCTATGTATCTCGCCGCTTTTAAAAGACGCAGTGTCAAGTAACAACTCTGAAAGGGAGAAGAAATTCTCTCATTCAGCTGCTGCCTCTGTCATGGACGCGTTCTTTCGCCCATCTGCGCCATTTTTAATTGTTGGTGTATGTAAACATTGGACATCTTTGACGATGGACGTCTTTGACCGTTTCGGTGTTTTCCGGCGATGTGCGCCTCAGTGTGCCTTCAGTATGTGTGTGCGTAATTTCACCGTGCTTTGGACTGTATGTTAATTTTTTTCGGCTCATATCAGCATGAATTGATTGTGAACAGTCAAAATACAATTCATGCTTTGAAGAATGGGGCAGTTAAAAACACTTAAAAATGTAAGTAAACAGTTTCATACATGAGTATTTCAAATGTCATGACTGTTTGTTAGTTTATGGTGCTGAGTGTTAACAGTTGTGCTTGAGATGAACAGTTTAATATATTCAGATGCAATGTTGGATGTGTGTTTTGTGTAAACCCTGCAATTTTGTTTAATAATCTCGAAGTTCATTCTCTTCCGACTGAGTTTGCTGAATTTGAGGGGCTGCATGATGTTAGCCAATCATAACAGTGGGCATTTATGTTGAAGTTTTAAGGAGGTGCTTAGGCCAAAACTGAGCGTTTCAGACAGAGGGCCAAAAACAGGGTGGAAAATGATCATATATTACTAAATTGTGACTGTTTTGGTGCAAAAAAAAAAAAACTTTTATAACATTATCATTGGACCTCAGGGAAGACAATACAATTATTTAAAAAAGTACTTCATGACCCCTTTAAAAAACATTATTGTGTATAACATTGATTAGTCAATATAAAAAGTTCCTTTAGAAGGCAATATTGTTTATTTTCATATCTTTGAACATAAACCTATCATTGGCCTACAGTCCACAGCAATCAATTTTGCAACTGAATTCGTCAATCTGTCCGAGATAGACTTATTATCAGGGCTTTTGTAAGGATGCGTCTATGTACACATGTGTCAGACTGACACTTTTGGAGCGTCTCACTTTAGTTGTGTCACATCATAAACAAATGTTTTAGGATGCTGTGTCAAGTTAAATGTACTTTGAAATGTAGAAAACATGTCTCTAGACTCCTGCATATGGAGTTGCGCCACGTCCACCTGTGTTTGAATGCAACAACAAGTCCTCATCCTAAACTGTTTACAGTCTCTAAGTATGTTTTTTTGCAAGATTTGAGCTTACTGCCCCCTCCTGAAAACATGAAGGTGGTACTTCAAGATTGAGTTGCTCAGATGGTAGAAATTTGCCTTATTATGCTCTGGGGGCATTATTAATTGTGTAAATTTTTTAACACATAATTTTTATATAATTAATCACACTGAATTGATGTGTTACATTGACAGCCCTAGTCATAAAGTTTGATATATCTCCCACTTACTTACATTAACAGCTAAATTCAACTGACAGTGATGGCATCATTGTTATATTTATATCCTGAAATCCGACTGGTCTTCTTTCTTACGTCTATTTGCATACTGAATTGTGTTTGGTCATTCTTTCTTACATCTATTTAACCATATAGCTGCTTTTATACCGTAACAGTGTCCCATAGAGGCTGTCCACTGGGACAGTGTCGCTTTGTGTGTTGATTCTCGTGAACAGCTGAATAGCACTAACAATGCCAAGGTCGTGGGTTTGATTCCCAGGAAATGCATCGACTGAGAAGAATTTATACCCTGTAAGTCGATTCAGATACAAGTGTCTGCCAAATGCTTAAACAGACAGAAAGGCAGCTTGCTATACTTTGGAAGAGAGCTATTGTCTCTGTTCAGCTGAACTGTGATATAATACACATGCGAGAGGTTAGTGACTATGTGCTACCTCTGTGGCAAAGCAGCCGAGCGGCGAGAATATTTAACACTGAGCTAATACCTCTGAGAGTGAGACTGCAGTAATTCAACCTTCAAAAGTTGCCGAGGGATACTGACAAATATACTGAACCTTTTCATTACAAACTTAAATTTAAAAATTACAAATCAAATTGCAAAACTGATCCTTAAATCATATTGAAAGAGCAACGTGTACCTGAGTGTCATCAGGCAAGCTAGTGATGGTCCTGAAAAGGGGGGTGTGAGAATGGCAAGGTGCTCCAGGAGCTGTCACTACTTTGACTTTCTCTCAGCAACTCTAGCCCAAATTCCATAATGTCCTTCCAAAGAGTCACATGACCTATTATGAGAGCCTCTTATCAGATTGGTTCCAGTCTGGTTCCGAAAGTAAAAATCCCATTCATTTTCTCCATAAGGAAATAACTTATAAACCTTTAAAAACAGACCTATCATGAGCTCAGAGGTTGTTAATCAATGTTAAATGCTTCTGTTGAAGCCATCAGAGAATCAGCAGAATTCTTGGTGAATAACTACACTACCCATGATCCTACAAAGAAAGATCCACCAATCAGGAAGTTCTTGGCCAGAAAAAGCTGCAAAGTGCAAAGCAGAATTTATATTGGGAGCCAAAAGTCTCAGTACTTCGAGACTAGAGCTGAACAGTTGTCACAAGAAGATTACCAGTGTTCAAAACAATCTATATGCAGCATGTGTGCATTACTGAGAAAATGTTTCATGCTAATGCAGTTTGCTAACTGGCAACAGCTCACTGCTTTGTTTAGTGTATCAGTGTCACAGTTAAAAAGACAGCTCCTCCCATTCGAGAAATGTGTTCAAATAAACAAGCTTAACCAAGCATACTGTCACACATACATCTACTACCATTCTGCCATGAAATGCAGCTACAGTTCCCTGATATTCATGTTTCATTCTTTGACTGCAAATTATACTGGGATTTTAAATGGAAGTTTCATCCATTAATCTATTTTTATATTTACTGGAGCTCCGAAGGCCAGGAAGAAATTGTTCGAACCATTACATTTTTCTACACTTAAAACTTTAAAGATTTAACTGTAGCAGTAAAACCAGCCATAAGATTTGGTAAATTTAATTCTTTCACGCAAATCTGTTCAAACTGTCCATTTTAATGAATAAATTTGAAAGTCTAATTCAACTATTTCTATGCTTAATGATTCAAAATGTCCATGGATGTGTATTGGTATTGGTAGATTGGTGCATATAAATGAAAATGATTTAATATCAATCTTCCTTTTGTTCTTTAAGTGAAAAATGGTGTAGGATTATTTAAAAAAAAAAAATTTTAAACCGTGTTTTAGTTCTTGCATTAAGCATTTTGCATATACTTGGAAACAATGGCTGTTTGGTTGAAATGATGGTTCCTCTGATTGAAAAAAATACACAGCCATCTTACAGCAAATAAATAAATATTATGTCAGAAATTGAAAAAAGTCAAAAGGTTAAAAAATATGAATATATAATTTTTTACGCTATGTCACACAGTTCATTTTGCTACTCCTACATTGTAAGGTTTTGACTGCAGATAATATTCATGGACTAGTTTGTGAGCGTTAAAAATAGTACAAAAAAGAGGATGATGGGAATGCTGCTGTAAATTTATGAGCTATTTCTTCTTAGGGCAATGACTGACAGGACACTGTGGCTGAAACAGGCCTGAGCTGCATCCTGTTTGGGACAGAACCATCTGGAAGTCTTTTAACTTATATCTGCATTCATGTGTGTCCATTAAATACAAACCCTCTCTCTTCATTCACTAGAATGAAGCTGTGTTGCAGTAGTAAGAAGGCATTTCCCTGTATTTTTTCTTTTTTTAAACAAGTTTCATCTTATCTCTCAGAGTCATGCAGAACTGTCTCTTATCATCTGGAGGTTCAGCCTGATTAAAGGAACTTACTGACACTCATGTTCAAGTCAAGCCTCCAAAAGCTAAAATACAGACTTCCAGCATTCTGATGGAAGGTTCCAAACACAATCAATGTATGTTAGACATGTACACAGATACACTTAAGACAGATCTGTATAATAGTCATGAACTAACCAAGTTAACTGGAACAGGCCTTTCAGGTTCTAACTTAAACACAAATACACAGGGCACCAACAGGGGAAAAGGCTACAATTTTACCTACTCTTTTTTATTAAAAATGTAACTTTGTTTAATAAAAATAAACAAAAACAAAGATTTTTTTGTATTTACTTTATCTGTTTAAAATTAAAGTTGCATTTATGTTTGCTGACTGATTGCGGTGCAGATGCAGCATCACGCAAAAACAGTACATTCTCAGTTACCGATGTAGAAATGTGCTATTCGCAACTAGCTATGATTCATTTATTCTGTGAATGACAGCGTCCAATAACAAGCGATTATTAAGATAAAGCAAGTAATATTTAGTCGGTCATATCATCTCATGAATATCTGCCTAGCACTATGAAAAATAAAGCAGCTTTTTCTCAAAGACTGATGTGATGACTTGGTAACTTTTAGACTGTTTTATCAAAAGGTTGTTTAAAATTTTAAATAAAACCATTAGCCATAGGAGACACTAAAAAATTCATTTTCTTGCAAATGTGCTCTAAATTCACAAAATCATTAATTATGAAAAAAATGTAAATTTGGAGGTTTGGTAGTTGCAAAACATTGCAGGAATTCAGAATTAACCCCATTTACTTTCCTAATACACATTCCTGATCTTATTGTTTACGATTCATCAGTTGCGCCTGTAGTAACACCACTTAACACAATGTCAGACATACAGGGGTGGACAAAATAACTGCAACGCCACAGGAAAAGAGCCTATCTCTGAAATAATTAAATCCCAATTAAGTCACACCAACTAGCTACCGGGGTACCTCAGGGTTCAGTGTTTGGGCCCCTCCTCTTCTCCATATACTGTACATGACTTCACTGGGATCTGTCATTTAGGCACACAGCTTTTGCTATCATTGCTATGCAGATGACACACAACTCTACCTCTTATAGAGCGCAACAATGCCCGCCCACTTTTTCAGCCGTTTGGGTTTTTTCCCCATTCATTTTTTCCATAGACTTCTTACAAAATCCTTCATAAAAGAGTTGTAAGCCATGGACCAAACCAACCAGCTCCGAGGAGAATCACAACATCACAAACTTTGTTTTGAGGCAAAAAAGTATTTGGAAATCAGACATACAGACAAAGGTATAAGGCTGTGTACTTACCATCTGTCACAAGGGCACAAACTACAATCCTATGAAACACTGCAAATGATGTTGTTGAATAAAAAACTACGTGAATATATTAAACCATTGATTTTAGGTTGTTGATTATAAGTAAAAAAAATATATATTTTATGTTTATTGCTAAATATTCTGATATGTACAAATATATTATAAATATAAGTAGTTTAAGGGTGAAGGGAGACCGACTCGATTACGTCATTCACAGTGCACCATGGGAGTGGGTGGTCACTCCGAGGCATGTTCCGCGGGTTTCATTAGCCGCGTTTCTCTGATTGGTGGATTTTTCTCTGCTGTACCATCATAAATTAAAGGGATTTTTACTTCTGGAAACAGACTGTTGTGCTCTATTCCGGCCTGACGATCCTATGATAAAAGAGGCAGACCGATATATCGGTCTTACTGATTAATCAGTGCTGACAGTGGCCAATAGTGTTTCTCTGTGGCCAGCGCTGGAGGATTCTACAGTTAGAACGGATTGGTTCTACAGTATTACAGCGCCCTCTAGAGGTGAAATAAAAACAATCACTGTTATAGAGAGACTGGACTACTACAGTTCTCTTCTGGCAGGACTTCCTGCATGTACAGTCAAATCTCAGCAACCGATCCAGAAAGCGGCGTGTGTGGTCTTCAATGAGCCAAAGAAAGCGCATGCCTCTCTTCATTGAACTGCACTGGCTGCAAAAAATCTGTGGCCAGCGCTGGAGGATTCTACAGTTAGAACGGATTGGTTCTACAGTATTACAGCGCCCTCTAGAGGTGAAATAAAACGATTACTGACACAGCGAGGGCATGGAAAGGAAAATGTGACTATATAGAAATGTGCCCCGTCAGCAAATACATCAACACCTACATCTCCAACTTCATATCTTGTGAACACTAATAAACATTATTCCTCATTAAACCTCATCTGGTGAAATATATATACACAAAACACTTCATCTGGTGAAAAAATGCTTAATTTGGTAAATAACCTACTTAACTATAGAGCATTGTAATGTAGCCAAGTCTCTGTCATTTCAAATAAGAGTTTCTGGTGTGTTTCTGGCTTGTTTATATTTAAAAGATATGTGTTATGCACAACACTTTCAATTGTTCTGGATATTATTGTGATTTTGGTTGAACAGTATATTGCATCAGTATTTTTTTTTAATTTTGGGCTCTTATAGCATCTATGTGTTTGCCTGTCATGGTGAGGAAAGACTAAGAATTTTTTTTACATTCTATAAATCGATATATATAAATCGATCAGCTGATTAATCAGTTATTTGATAACACATCCCAGCAAAAACTGAGCTTCTTGTTGTCCTAGCGAGCCCAGCAATACAACATGACTTCATTATTCAGACAGACATGTCAACGATTGCACCAGCCAGGACAGCCAGAAATTTTGGGGTTGTCTTTGATGATCAGATAAACTTCATGGACCACATTGCAAACACAGCCTGGTCATGCAGATTTTCTGTCACAGAATGCAGAGGCAGGACCCAAAAGCAGAGTTAAAAGGGGATTTATTTATTAAAAAAACAACAACATAAAGCTCTGACAAGGGAGAAAACAAACATAAACAACCCTGTAGGGGAAAACGAACAATCCAGGGCTGGGGCAGAGGGAAACGGGGAACCAGGACCAACCAGACCGGACAGGGATGGGATGAAGGACAAACCAGACCGACCGACTGGATCACACTAGACACACAAGACCAACAAAGAAACAAGTAAGCACTCAAGATTGGAAACACGACAAACTGGCACTGGACAGCAAACACGAGGAGACTAAAATAGGGAGAGAAATCAAACAGGTTAACAAGACAGGGCAGGTGTGACTAATAAATTAATAAAGGGCAAACAAGGAGGCGGGGTATGACGTAAGACAGAGAGATGTGGCAATACAGAAACAAAACAAAGCCATGTGCTCTCACGAGACAACAAAACACCCAAATGGCATGAGCGAACATCGCCAAGACAATAAGGCAATATACGCCCATGCCAACCAACAAACAAGACGAGAGAGAATGCGTAGCAATGCCAAACAAAGCGATGCCACGCATTCTCACACTAAACAAAACCTGAGCGTACATTGCGAGGCAAACGCCACGCGATGCACGCAACAGGCGACAAAAACAAGACAGGACACCTGTGCAAGAGTTTGGCCACACACAAACCTGTAATCTCAGACTGAAGTGACCGAACCTCAGCACAACCTGAAGACAGCTCACAACCCAGACACGCAATGTGAGAGCGACGCGAGAGTGCACCCGTGTTCGCGAGAAACAGATATAAACTATTGACGTGAGTGCATGCTGCCAAGATGACATAAGCACGATGCACCCACGTCAATAACAAACAGACATGGAGCACAAGTGTCCGGATCCTGACACAGACCGAAACCGAACCAGACAGGAAGTCAGGATCCAGACAATGTGCTCCCAACATGAAACAAGACGGACCGGAGAGCGCACGGCAAGGAATACAACGGAAACCGTGTGCTCACACAAAGACAGACAACAAAACACAAGACAGACATGGGACGATAATGCCACGGTCCTGTCAGACAAAAACCCAGACTATCCGAGCATGTTTCACAACTCAAGGCTCTTGTTATAGAGAGACTGGACTACTGCAATGCTCTTCTGGCAGGACTTCCTGCATGTACAGTCAATCTCAGCAACCGATCCAGAAAGCAGCGGCGTGTGTGGTCTTCAATGAGCCAAAGAGAGCGCATGCCTCTCTTCATTGAACTGCACTGGCTGCAAATAGCTGCTAGCATCAAGTTCAAGGCATTGATGCCCGTGTATAGAACAGCCACTGGCTGGAAACAAACATGCAAACATAACGCAAACATTACGTCGGCAAAGAGTAATGGTGGTCACAAGCTCATCAACAGGGATTGACTGAATGCATAACCCCAAAATGACCACAGAATTGAATCAGCACCTCTGTGACCCAGTACCAACAAAACCTGAGCCATGTCATGAGCTTCACAAAGCTGGAATTTATGGCAAGGCTGCTATTCAGAAACAGTGTCTTTCCAAGGACAACACACAATGATGCATAATCTAGTGCAAGGGACACAAAACCAATGGAAAAAAGGTAATATGGGCTGATGAGTCATCTTTTTCCCTGTTTCTAGATTCATGATGGATTTACAATTGGAGAAAGACAAAGGATGCCTTTTATTCACATGCCTCATTACCAGTTGTTAAATATGTTGGGGAATTGCATTATAATTAATTGTATGGGCAGCCATCTTGTGTCATAATATGGTCTCTTTATTGCTTTGTATGTTCATTTGCTGCCTTTAAGTCATGTTGGAAAGGTTGTATGTGAGATAAGCGCACATTAACACCACCACAATGAGTGTGAAACGCTGGATTTTTTAAACGGACAGTTCATGCAAAGATGAAAAATATGTCATCATTTACTCACCCTCATGTTGTTCCAAATGAGAAACAAGGAGAAATTATGAATAATGCTGAAGCTGTTCTTTTTCCCAAAAGATGAAATTGAATGGTGACTGGTTAAGATTTTGCCTTTTGAGATCTCCTTTTGTGTTCCATGGAAGGAAGAAAGTCACACTGGTATGGAACATAACGGTGAGTAAATAATGACAGAATTATAATTTTTTGGGTGAATTATTCTTATAAACCCAGACTTTTCCGAATCATGGCGGAAGCTAGGGCTGGGCGATATGACAATGTAATCGGATATCGACGATATCTGCAAATATCTTGGTGCCAATTGTGACACTCACTGACATACGATGATTGACAGTATCGGGTTATGACAAAACTATGGAGCTGGGAAATCACCAAATATATTAAATAGAAGCCAAGGGTATGAAATTAGTACCTGCCAAATGCAGGTATTTCATGCAAAGTGGCGGATAATTTTGCTCATCTACCCGCCACTGTGGAGGCTAGCTGCAAGACGTCTTGGAGAGGAACATGACAAGAAATGCAGTTAGACACAAAGACTTGATACGCTTGAAGAAACACAATTCTATTTTATGAACAGACGACAAAAGCCGTCGAGCAAACCGTATCTGTTTCGCTATTTGTTCAGAGGCGTACGGTGCAAGCATGTCTCTGGTAAGCTATCAAGAGGCCAAAGGCAACTTTTTAAGGATTTACAATCCCTTTTGGCGGAGATTTATCAGTCTGGGCATGTGACAACAATCTCCCAAGCTTTATACACAGCTGGCCTGTATGGCAGGGTGGCGAGAAAGAAGCCTCTTCTGAAAAAGTTCCAGACTAAGTCTTGTTTACACTTTACAAAAAACATTTAGAGGATTCTGATGCCATGTGGCAAAAGGTTTTTTGGTCAGATGAGACAAAAATCTTTTTGGACTGAACTCCAAGCATTAAATTTGAAGAAAACCAAACACATCACACCACCCAGAACATACCATACCTACTATGAAGCATGGTGGTGGCAACATTATGTTGTGGGGGTCTTTCTCTTCAGCGGAGACTGGGCAATTGCTCAGGATTGAAGGGAAAATGGATGCTGCCATGTACACCCAAATTCTTGAGGAAAATCTGTGGCCCTCAACTGAAGATGGGCAGTACTACAATGACCCTAAACAAATTGCCAAAAAACAACACAGTGGCATAAGGATAGGAAGGTCAAAGTCCTTGAGTGGCCAAGTCAGAGCATTCAACTAAATCCAATACAACACTTATGGATGGAATTGAAGAAAGCAGTCCATCCCTGCTCACCTCGCAATTTGACTGAACTCGATCAATTCTGCAAAGAATAATGGGCAAATATTCCCCAATCTAGGTGTGCGAAGCTAATAGAGACATATCCATATCCATATCTGTCATTAAAGCAGAAGGTAGCTCTACAAAGAATTTTGTGATACTTGAGTGTTGTAAGGCACAATTTGTAAATAAAAATGGAACAAATATTTTTTTAATGGGTTTTGATTTCAGACTGTAAGACCAAAAAAAAGTGACTATTCCAAAGGGGTATGTTGATTTTCTATATACACTATATGTTCCCATATTACAGCATGATGCCTCCATACACACTGCCAAACATACTCAAAGGAGGCTTTCATGGACACCAGGATAAATGTAAAAATCTGCTTATTAATATATTGTCTATTGATAGAGTTTTTCTGTTACATTGTCCACCTCCTGTATCTGGCATTACTCCATCTTCTGGGACTAAAACACACACACACACACACACACACACACACACACACACACACACACACACACTCCTAATGGTAAAAATAACTTTAAGATTTAGGATGCCATCTTTAATTCCTCATAGAGAATTAAGCTTCTGTCAACCACTCTGTCAAAATTCCCACCTCACCCCCCAAACGCCACCCCCTCAAAAACACAACAATAACAACAACAATATGTACCATTCATGTTCTTTATTCTCCCAAGAGAGCGTGAGAGAGACAGACATTCCCACTGTCCCACCCTCATATTCCATATTTCAGCCTAACGAGCTTGGCTACCACGATAAAACCTTTGTTTAAAGAAATGCACAATAAAACAGACCAACTAATGGCAGCATTAGTGTTTGAAGCTTTCTTTCACTAGGGATGCAACACAGCATTGTTTACATTTAAAGGGAAAGTCCACTCAAAAATGACAATTCTGTCATTATTTACTCACCCTCATGTTGTTCCAATTCTGTATGACTTACTTTCTACCTTGGAACAAAAAAGAAGATGTAAGAATAAATGTAAGTCTTAATTACCACACACTTTCATCGCATCTTTTTGCCATACAATGAAAGTGCATGGTGACTGAGGCTGTCTGTCCCTAACATTCTGCCTTTTGTGTTCAACATAAGCAAGAAAGTCATTTGTGTTTGGGACGATGTGAGAGAGGTTGATTGAATGATAACAGAATTTCCTTTTCTTGTTTACAAATTTGAAGGCTGCTTATTGGATCAATAAATGTATACGTCATATTAATCAAGTAAGTGAAAGACTTTGCAAACAGCTGGAGCCGCTCTACCCTGTAGAGAATAGCACCTCCCAGGAATCTCTTATCGTGCATGTGGCATAAAATAAATGCAATTTCCAAGATAGCAAAGTGCAATGTCAGAGAAACCCTGGCCTGCTGGTTAACAGATAAGACACTGTGTGGTGAAAATTGACCTGTTTCACAGACTGTGATGAAGCGTTTCCACCTTATTTGGAATATTTGCCATTTTTTAATTATTTAGTGTAAATTTATAACATTATACATTGTAATATATTACACAAATAAGTTTTTAAAAAAACGAGTTACCACAGCTGCAATTATGTTTCTTATACAGCTGCTGAGGGAGTGACAGAATTTGGCCTCTCTACCTCTTCTAACTGCTGTTATCCACCACTCTTTATTTTTTTCTTCTTCTTTTGGAAAGCTGTGAAAGCGTAATAGTGGATTCCCAATCACCACTATACAAGTTTAGCCTGCTATTGTTTACTTCTGCAGTCCAAACATGGATATGTGAAAAGGGACCATAGTGACCAGAACAACTAAGTCAAATTTGTGTATCATCTGACCATAAAACCTTTTGCCACATGACATCAGTACCCTCCATGGTCAGAAGAGACAAAAATAGAACTTTTTGAACTGAACTCCAAGCGCTATATTTGGAGAAAACCAAACACAGCACACCACCCAAAACATACCATACCATACAGAACATACCATACCATACCATACCTAGTAAATGCATTCATTTTGACAGCTCTAATTAATGATAAAACCAAATATTAAACAAAAATAGTGTGATGTAATACAAGGCCAATAGTACTGCAATGCAATTTTATTTGACATAAACTATACATAGGCCTAATTATCATGGGTCATACTGTATGTATACTGTATTTTGATGCTCAAGACAGGGGTCGGCAACCTTTTTGACATGAAGTGCCATTTTTTATTTTCCTTGTTATTCACCGTGCTGACTGTGTGTGTATATGTATGTATAATGTAAGGTGTGTTTCAAAACTTTGAATCAACTTGTGAAAATGCTTAAATTATAAACAGATTATTTTTCGATACAAATTAGGCCATTTATCATCAGCATACCAGTTTGAGTAAAAAGTTTAATTAAACAATTTGTAACACCTTTATTGACAGCACTTAAACCTGATGGTAATGTTATCCAGCATGATTTGAAAATGTTCCATAGAGCATCTTGCGTGCGTCAATAGAAGCAAGAAAACCATGATCTTTTTACAAAAGGAGCTAACAAGTTTAATGACAATATGTAGTTTTGAGAGTTACTGTCATTGTGGTTTGAGGAGCGTTGAAAATCTCAAACAATTTTAGCATGATGTTATGCTGAAGACAGTAATTAATTATTGCGGAACCACTGAGGAAAGTATCACATTCACCTCACACTAAAAGCACACTGCAGACTACATCTCCCAGCATCCCCTTCTGAAAGATGGCTTTCACTTATAGATAAGAAAATACTACTGCTCTTTTTTGTCCCTATAGAAAATACTGTAATACATGAATATGAATAGAGAGGGAGAGAGAGTTTTGAGAAATACTGCATAGCCATTAGAGGAATAGCATACCAACATACTGCTATTTCTGCAGTATATACTGTATGTAGTATGAACACTGTGCATGGTATGCAATTTTGACTTTTTCCATCATCCACACCGACCTAGCACCGTCTACTTGCAAACACTCAAAACCAACAAACTGCAAACAGAAAGATGGACAAAAGGCAAGAGAATGCATCCAGGCATTATTGACCGGTGCGATCATTGTGGAAAACATCCCCCTAAGAAAAGACATCATTCGACTGAACCACTAACATATTTGTAATTAATAAATGGCTTTGATCTGAGAGAAATATTTGGCTATTCTGTTTGCCAGCTAATACACACCAGCCGATATTTGTTGCATTTGAAAATGAAGAGAAATAATTGTAATAGAGAGAGGACAGCCCTGAGGGAGGGCATTGGCAGGCGGAAACAGGAGATTCTATTGTGTATGTGAGAGTGTGTTTGTTTGGGCCTTGTTGTTTTTTGTGTGTTAATTAGTTTCAGACAGAGGCCACCAACTCATCCACTGCAAAGAGGCTAAAGAAGAGCCGCAGGGAAAAATATAAAACAGCAAGTGTTCAAAGAGCTCAAACACTTTTCAGTTTTTTCTGGTTTTTGCCTTTGTATCTCTCACGTTTGTTTCCCTTTCTGACAAGCAATTCTGAACTCTCTTTTCCTGCCTTACACTTATATATCCCAGCTGATTAAAAAAAAGCAACGACAAAAAACAGCCTAAAATGTTTGCTGGTATTAGCTGGTTTAAGCTGGTCTCCCATCCTGACCAAGCTGGTCTTCGGCTGGTCTAGTTAATGTCCCAGCCTAACCAGCTGATAAATGCTCCAAATCCTTCTAAAACCACCAAAACAGACTAGCCTGACCAGGTTGGGAGACCAGCTAAGACCAGCAAACCATTTTAGGCTGGTTTAATCTGTATTTTCACCAGGGACTTCTGGAAATCTAACAAACAAAAGAAAAACAGCTTTATTAATTAAGAATGCAGCTTTTTAGATTTTTACATTTTCTGAAGAAAAACAATTATTATTGCTCGCAAATGTTAAAAGCACCACGATACTATTGTGTTGTGGGATGTTGATAGTTGTTGCTAGGGTGTTCTGGGTGTTTGCTAGTAGGGATGTGCACGAGTAATCGAGTACTCGTTCTGCACCAGCTACTCTAGTATTAAAAACACAACTTGAATATCGCAAATTAATTTCCTTTAAGCACTTGCCTGCCATGAGTAGCGCAGAATAACAGTTTTCCCTCTGAATCTGTGGTTCTCAACCCTGTTCCTCACCCTGATCGGCCACAGGGCCATAACTCTTTGGACCATAACTCTTGGGCCGTAAGAAACAAAAAAAAATTTTCCAGTGATTCCGCAATTTAGGACGATTGCATTCATATCAGAACCAAACCGTACTAGAGTTCACATGAATCATACACTAGACTAGGGCCGCAAGATTATGACAAGAAAATCATAATTATTGATTATTGCCCTTCAAATTGTAATCGCAATTATTAATGTCGATTTACAGAAGTTACATTAAATACTTATTTGATTAACATCATGCCATATTCTGTATGTAGGCTACACAGCCAAAACAAGAATGCTCTCTTTACAAATGAAGCTATCTACACGACACCATAAATCACTTTTTTACACCACGTCTATACCTTGTTGATTATAATGGGAGCGTTTTGTCACATTTGCAGTGTATTTACTGTCTTCATCGCAAGCAAGCAATGCGGCATGCAAGCAATCTAAAATAATTTCAAATGACCAACTATGCTATTTTTTTTCTTTTTCCCCTTTTTCACCCAATTTGGAATGCCCAATTCCCAGTGTGCTTTTAAGTCCTCGTGGTGATGTAGTGATTCGCCTCAATCCGGGTGGCGGAGGATGAATCCCAGCTGCCTCCGCGTCTGAGACCATCAACCTGTGCATCTTATCACATGGCTTGTTAAGCACGTTGCCATGGAGACATAGCGCATGTGGAGGCTTCACACCATCCACCACAGCATCCACGCTCAACTCACCACGTGCCCCACTGAGAACGAACCACATTATAGCGACCATGAGGTGGTTACCCCATGTGACTCTACCCACCCTAGCAACCGGGCCAATTTGGTTGCTTAGGAGACCTGGCTGGAGTCACTCAGCACACCCTGGGATTCAAACTAGTGAACTAGCAAACTCCAGGGGTGGTAGCCAGTGTCTTTTACCACTGAGCTACCCAGGCCGGCTTTACATTTTTGTTCTAAAGCATTTTCTTGAGTGTCAGGTGATGCTTCATCAGCATTAATTTTCATATGCCACTGCAAACTGAGGTGAAACATAAAGCAAGCATCTAGGCATCAGACTGTTTAAAACTTGCAGATTAGGATCAGTTGTTATTACTGATAGGACTGTAATTTAAGCGTCTCTGATACGCCACTGCTGTTTCATTGTTCAATGGAAATGTGATTGGTTAGAATGCTCATGAGGTACAGGATAGCATGAGGGTGAGTAAATGATGAGAGAATTTTCATTTTTTAGGGGAACTAGCCCTTTAAACGCTGCAGCCATATTCGTGATCCTGATTACTTTCTCGATTAATTTTGCAGCACTTCCCATAGACAACCTTTTCAAGCGGATTTAGGTGCAGTTTGCGCCAGCACATCTGAGTTCAGAAAACACTGTTCACATAAAAAACCAAAACAATCAAACACTGACGTTAAAAACGAACCCAAGTGCACATCATAAGTGCTAGTGTGAAACCACTAGGGATGTCATAAAAAATCGACATATCGATTATTGATCAGTTCTCCTCATCACAGTTGTGTTGAGAAATATGTCTGATATTGTGCAACGAGCAGCCCTGTTTATATATGAAAAAAAAAATATATATACATATCAATAGTCATCCGGAAAATCTTCAGATTATTGATGCATGAAAAAGGCATTTTATGAATAAAATCAGTGCTGGACGACCAATCAGTATGGACACACTCATGACTCTGAGTTACTAACACACCAGTTGCCTATAGTGAAAAAAACACCTCATTAACTAAACTGTGAAAACCATATTAAGCAAGACAATAATGCATTCCCCCCTTCTAAACATTGTTCCACTGGCACATATACAAATACACACATATGTACAGATGGAACAAAGGAGTAAACGAGGTGTGAAAACAGTGCCTGATCGTGGGAAACATACACGCTAAGTAAGACTTAAAACTAGATTTGTGAGTCATCGGCTCCAGCATCCAAACAGTACTACAGCATCAGTACAATTAATCTGTTGAAAAAAGAGAGATAGTGTGCACGTGCACAAGCTTAGAATAGATTTGCAACTGTATGAATTGTTCTATAAATAGAACCTATCTATGGTGCAGTATTAACAACAACCGGTTGTAAATATTGTGGTCAGATTTAACTTCTCTCAGACTGTAATTGAGAGTATTGTTTCATTCAAAATATACATAAGAAAAAAACTAGATAAACTAAAAACAAATCGACTAGTTGTCCAACAGCAAACTAGATGACCATCGTGACCAGTCCCTACTCAGATGGCATAGGTTATTTAGGGCAGGCATCCTCAGACATACACAAACACACCTGAACGCATCAGCAGAAGCAGCAGAGATGGTGTGCTGGTTTAATGAGTCACAGAGGAAAGAGGAAATGCCTGAATGCAGTGTCCACACTGCAGGATAAATTGGTCTATATAACACTGCAGCTTTCTGAGAAATTTACACACAGATCCGCTTCACTCTATTAGAGATAAGTGCCCCTGTCATCAATGCTTTCTCTCCCTAAAACAAATGATTTTCAAAGGTTACACTAAAAAGATGAATTACATAAAAAAAATTAAAAAAACATCTGTGACAGATATTTTTTCCAATTCTAAATCTCAGTTTTTGCTCTTCTCATAACAAATCTTAAAACCAAATACAGGTTTTCTACAGTATTATGATAGGAAACCATTTTTCAAAAATTCACAAGTAATCTTGACAGATTTAGGTGCACATATAGGCAGACCATATAATCACCTAGGTCAATTACACAGTGAAATATGCCACAATTTCTGTGATAAAAAAATAAATAAATATGTTACACTAATTTTTAAAGAATCCCATTTACTCTTTTTGCTCTTTTTGCTCACAAAAATTTTTTGTTTTGATTTTTATTGAGGACCTCTTGATTTATCAAAACAATTTCTGTAAATATCTTCTGAATCAGCTAAATGTAACAAACTGAAGAAAACAAAAATGAAGTAGCTGTTTGCTGAAAATCTGTGCAAACGTGAATGTGATTTGAGAGCTGCATTGGAAAGGATGCATTTCAGTGAATAATGGCTTTAATTTAAAACTATCATATGTCTTCAGAAGACTTGGAATATAGCGCACAAGTCATATGGATTGGTGCTTTTTTCCCTTTTTTGGAGCTTTACGGCCCTTGGTTTGATGGTTCGTCTTTTTCGTTATATGGAAAAGAGCATCTCAGACATCCTTTAAAATGTTTCAGTTCCATGAAGCAAGAAAATCCTGTATGATTGTCTTTCATCATGGAACTGGAACTTTAAAAGGAACATTATTTGAAATTAGGACTAGGTAAAATCTTTCTGATTAATCACGATCTTCATTTGAAAAATCTTGATAGCAAATTTTTAAATCCCAAAATCAACCTTTTATTCTATGCGCCAACCCTCTACAATTTGAGCAGAATGCGACCAAATTTCGTACAACATTTTTTTTAATGTATATATCTCCTATGTCAATGACTGCCCCATCGCCCAAAACACAGAGTCTGGGGCAAAACGAAACCCGAGTGGCCAACATATCACACACAAACTCTGAACCTTCAACCAAATTTCCTGGATCTCAGCACACCACCAAAAACATGGGCCATGTCTCCATCCTCCGATTGGCATCGCCAGCAGATGGGTGTGTCTTTAAGACCAAGCCTATACAATCTAGGGGGGGTCCAATAAAATCTATGTAAAGTCTTGAACTGCATAAGGCGCACCCTTGCATCTCTAGACTTGACGTTTTTTAGAATCCTAGCCCACACTCCCTCCTCCAGTACCAAGTATAAATATCTCTCCCATACTCTCTTGATAGAAGTCAAAGCTCCATCCCCCAGACTCTGAATTAGCAGGGAATAATACACTGATGCCTCATGACCTTTTCCAAAAGCAGTAATCACCACTCCCAGAGTGTCTGCCGCTTTAGGGGGGTGTATGCTACTCCCAAAAATTGTACAGAGCAGGTGGCACAGCTTTAAATACCTAAAAAACTGAGATCTGAAAATCCCAAAATGTTGAACCAAATTTTCAAAGGATCTCAACACTCCACTCTCATATAGGTCACCGAGTGCAGCAACCCCCCTCACAGTCCACTCTGACCAGCAGAAAGGGAACTTATTAATACATAATTTTGGGTTCAGTCAAATGCTCGAGGCAACATTTAAATAAATGTCCGAATTAAACACTCTGGACACTTCTGTCCATACCGAGTGAAAATGCGAGATAATGGGGTGTAACTTAACTTCTCCGGTTAGTTTGATAGAAAGGCTTTGCAATGGCGAAATTGGGGCAAGAACTTCCTGTTCAATACAAAACCAGGGAGGGGCTCACTCAGGTGGAAGCGACCAATGAGCCCAATGTCTGAGACCGACTGCATAATAATAAAACTAAATCTTGGATAGGCCTAGTCCACCTTTGTCGGCCTATATAACTCATTGAAATGTAATCTGGGATGCGTACCATTCGCTATGCTATCAAATTGCTTGAAATAAGAGAGGGGGACATTTACATGGAGAGATTGTAGCAGGAATACTTTTGGAATACAATTCAATTCATTTTAATAGCATTAACCTTCCCAATCATAGATAAATGTAATGAAGCCCACCTGCCCACATCGCTCGAAAAACTTTTAATTAAGGGGTCAAAATTAACTCTAACTAAATCACACAAATTTGCTGAGAATAAAATGGCCAAATATTTAATGCCCTGTTTAGGCCACTGGAAGGTACCCAGCTGAAAAGCCGTTACTGTGCAGTACGCTGTCAGAGCCAAAGCTTCGGATTTAGACCAACTGACTCTGTATCCTGAGAACTTAGAAAAGGAATTAATAATTCTGTGGAGGCAAGGCATAGATCTAGTGGGGTCAGAGACGGATAATAAAATATCATCTGCATAAAGCAAAAGCTTATGCACCATACCTCCCGCCACCTGGAAAATCATCTTCGTTCTTATCGCGGCTGCTAATGGTTCCAGGTCAAGACAGAACAATAATGGGGAAACAGGGCAACCCTGCAGGGTGCCCCTATCCAGAGTAAAATAATCTGAAATTAATCCATTTGTTTGTACCGCCACTACCGGGTGTCTCTAAAGTAACTTAATCCATCCAATTAAAGTCTTCCCGAACCCGTATATTTCCAAAATCTTAAAAAGATAATCCCATTCTACCATATCAAATGCCTTTTCGGCGTCAAGTGAGATGGCAGCGACTGGAGTCTGATCATTCGCCACTGACCACATGATATTGATGAGACGCCTGATGTTATCATAAGAGCTGCGGCCCCGAATAAACCCCAACTGATCTATATGTATAAGAGATGTCATAACTTTACTTAATCTGTTAGCCAAAATTTTTGACAATATTTTTACATCTAGCTGGATCAGGGAAATTGGACGGTAACTCTCACAATCGCTTGGATCTTTGTCCTTTTTAAGAATCAGATTGATCCGGGCTTGTGTCATGGTTGGCAGCAGCTTTCCATTCTTTAATGATTCCGTATAAACTTCTAGCAAAAGTGGAGCCAGTTCTGTAGCATAAGATCTAAACAAATTCTGTGGCAAAGCCATCTGGCCTGTGGGCAAGGCCTTAATTTCCTCACCAAGCTCCTCCAAGATTATCTGAGAATCAAGAGAATTTTTTTGCTCAGTCGTCAGTTTAGGGAGATCTAATGGTTCCACAAAGTTTCTAATATCTTCATCAGTAGACGAAGACATGGAACTATAGAGATCAAGATAGAATTCTTTAAAGCATTATTAATATCAATGGCTGAGGTAAATATTTCACCACCAGGAGATTTCTCTGAGGGAATGGTAGAAAAAGACCCTCTCTGCTTTATATATCTAGCCAAAAGTTTCCCTGCTTTGTCCCCCGACTCAAAGTATGACTGTCTTGCCCTGAATAGCAAAAACTCCACCTTCCGCGACAAAATAGTATTATATTTGTATTTAAATCTGTTAAATTCTCTGAGGCCATCAGATGACATTCGTCGCTTCAGCTCTGCCTCGGCACCTTTAATATTCCCTTCCAGTTCCACGAGTTCTCGTGCTTTGGATTTTTTGGTGAATGAGGCATATTGTATGATCCGACCCCTAAGAACTGCCTTAAGTGCCTCCCAAGCCACGCCCACAGAGGATACTGAGGACCAATTGGTCTCCATATAAACATTGATTTCAGCCTTTAACATTTGTTGGAATTCAGGATTTTGCAAAAGGGATACATTAAAGCACCAACTATATGATTTATTTTTCTCCGTATGTGGCAACACCTCTAAACTCACCAGGGCATGATCTGAGACTAAGATGTTTCCAACTGAACAATCAACAACAGATGAAATGAGGGACTTTGATATAAAAAAAAATATATCTATTCTAGAATAAATCTTATGGACTGATGAAAAAAATGTATAGTCCCTACCAGATGGGTTCAAAATTCTCCAAATATCTACAAGACCAACCATTTTTGCACATCCTGTGAAGCGTCAATGTTGCACCAGGGGGCTTACACACTTTTGCTTCACTATGATCAAGGACTGAGTCCATCAGAAGAGTAAAGTCTCCTCCCATTATTTTATCATGAGGGGTGCCAGCGGCTTGCAACATCTCTTCAAGATCTATAAAAAAGCCCTGATCATCAGCATTAGGTGCGTAAATATTAGCCAAAATCAACCTTTGCCCCTGAATTTCTGCTAAAACAATAATGACTATTCCTAATTTATCATTAATCAGTTTGAGACATTTGAATTGTAGATGTTCACTTATCAATGTAATGACTCCCCTGCTCTTACTTGAGCCAGCACTAAAGAAAACATGCCCACCCCATATCTTCTCAAATTTTTCAGCTTCCTGCGGGAAAAGATGCATTTCTTAAAGAAACACAATATCATATTTCTTACATTTAAGAAAAGAAATAACCTTCCTTCTTTTTATGGGGTGCCTCAACCCATTCACATTCCACGTGGAGAGAGACAATCCACTCATATTAACATTTGACATTTTGACATATTAGAAAAAATAGATTGTGTGTCAAAAATAAAATTATAACGACCACATTCCAACATTAGTGCAACAATCAAACCCCGAACTTCCCCCCAAACAAAAAACACAGAAAAAAGAAAAATGTGCGCCTTAAACCTAACAGTACTTTTATTAAACTTTTGTATCCTTTTTTAAGCTTGAAAGTGCATCTCTATCATCTGCCATTCTATTGAGAGAAAAAAACAGACCAGGATATTCATTCAAATATGTCCTTTTGTGTTCCACATAAGAAAGAAGGTCACATGGGTTTGGAACGTCATGAGGGTGAGTAAATGAGGGTGAGTTTTATGTGAGTAAAAATGTTTGGGTGAACTATTCCTTTAATTAAAGGATGGAAATATGTTTCTTTCTTTGTCCTCATTGTTTATTGTGATATGACCTTCTGTTCCAATTCTCTCTCTCTCTCTCTCTCTCTCTCTACTTTGTACAGTGGAACTAAATAGTTTCACAAGGCGCTATGGTCGTACAGTGACTCGCAGGTCAAGACCCCGCCTTCCCTTCCCTCATACGACATCCCCCTGCCTCCAAAAACCCCACCCTCCCTCACACACAAACACACACATACCAGAGAAAAATACAAAGTTTCCCTTGTGTAGGAGCACAGAGGCCTGGGTGACAGTGCTTTAACATGATGTTGATCTTTTCATGGGAGGAGCACGAGGAGAGAAAAGTATCTCCACTGCTGGGGCGGTTCATTGGAGCACGCTGCCTGACCTTCATCCTACCCCCGAGGTCCTTGGCTTGACTCACAACAACACACTGCGGCCCCAGATAGCACTGCCAAAGCCTGGCACAGCGGTTTCATGCTATCAGAACAAGTTCACTGAAGATACATGCTAATATTAGTATCCATCACACTAGAACAAACACATTTCAGTAGGCTTGTTTTGATTCTAAGACTAATGGCCTATTCAAAGCAAGTACAAATTACGAAAAAAAAGAGAAAAACATGCAGCAAGATTTTAAAATAAAGCAATGCATATCTATAAACTCTTTCATACGAGCCTGAATTGTCGCAACTCGATGATCTGTCATTTGTTTTTATGCAGAACCTAGGTCAGTTTTTTACACTTCTTCATATGGCAGGCTTTAAGCAACTTACAGCACATTCAACATATACATCATTTATCAGCAGTGTTGTCACGATACAAAAATTTCAGTAGTCGTTACCAATACCAGTAAAATTTCACGATTCTCGATACAAATTTCGATACCAAAAAAAAAGATAATATGCTATTGAACACACACCTATTTAACAAGTTAAATATCAGTGTAAATAATAAGATGAAACCATTGCATGTTTCTTGAAGTGTTTCTCAATTATGTAAGCATTGCTTGAATTGTTTTAAGAAGGACCCTATGTTTTATTACAGCATATTTATTACAAAATAAATAATACATTTATATTTATTACAAAATAAAACCCCCGTTTTATTTTTTTCTTAATTCCATTTTAGTTTTTCCCAAATTCTGTATTTTTCATTCCATGTTTTAAAATGTAAATTTCATCATCAAAATGGTGTCTAATCAAATTAATTCATAAAACTTTAATCAAACGGGGGAGTCACATGGCACCATGCGAGGAGCAGACGTGTAGTTTTTAATTATTTTATGTCATAAACCGGTGAGATTCTAATACCCTGCTATATATCTGTACTTTGATCAAATCAAATCAAATCACTTTTATTGTCACACAGCCATATACGCAAGTGCAATGGTGTGTGAAATTCTTGGGTGCAGTTCCGATCAACATAGCAGTCGTGACAGTGATGAGACATATACCAATTTACAATAACATCAAATTAACACAGCACAATTTAAAGTCTAATATACACATAATTACACACAACACAATATACAAATAATAACATACACTGTACAGTATACAATACACACAATATAGATACACATTATTCAATAAAAAAAAAAAAAAAAAAAAAGTCAACATGTCAAAGAATTCAAAATCCTCGAGCTCTGGAGATAGTAAAAGACTGGAAAACCTCAGACAGGCCTGCAGACCAGGGACTCGGTCTGGATAGTGCAGTGGGAGAAATCCAGCGGCAACTGGAGAGCATGTCTGTGATGTTGGCGAAGGTCGTAGCTGATTTGGAGGATCTTGCTGTAATACGTCGATCGATTATGGCGATGGAAATGAAATTCTCTGAGTTGGTTACAAGAATTCCTGAGCATGAGGAAGGCAGAGATATCGTGAAATTCCTAGATGAGCTCTTCCCGAGTCTGCTCGACATAACAGGCCATAAGCTGGAAATCGAGCGAGCTCACAGAGTCCCGGCTGGCGGATCCTCTGAGGGAGACAGGCCCCGATCAATTCTGGCCAAATTTCTGAGATCATCCGATAAAGATCTCGTGTTACGCGAGGCGAGGAGCAAAGGAAAGCTTTCTTGGAAGAATTTTCTTCTCCCCAGACTTTGCGAATTCGACAAGAAAGAAATGTGATCGATTGAAGGAATGCAAGAAACTCTTACATCAACGGAAGATCGCTTTTGCACTGATGTTTCCGGCCAAACTGAGAATAGATACTAAGGATGGCCGCAAAGTATTTACATGCCCGCACCAAGCATTGTCTTTCATAGAGTCAATGGGGTGAGTTAGCCATTTGGTGTTTTTCATGTGGCCCCAGAGTGAGCTGTCTCGCTGTAAATAAACTCGACTGTCTGAGGAAAATGGGCACCTGTTTTGCTTCTTTTTGTGCTGGTTCTGCCTAGCGGCTGGAGTTTGTTTTGTGGAGTAACACTCAGGACAGTTGTGGATGAATCTGCATGTTCCTTGTGTTTATGCCTCCTATTGGCTGGAGTTTGTTTTTGTGGAATATTTTTTGTAGGACAATGGGAGGATTAGGTCATCTGCTTCACTCATGAGCAGCCAGCTCACTGAACATCGTTGGACTGTCCGAGGAAACTGAATGGAATTTATTTTTTTGGTGCTGGTTCCGCCAGCGGCTGGAATTTGTTTTGTGGAGGACCACACCTTCGATACAGTTTTGTGAATAAATCTTCACGTTCTTTGTGTTTATTCTGCCTATTGGTTGGAGTTTGTTTTAAATATTATTTTCTGTTATGTAATTCTGTCTCACAAAAGTTGCACAGAAGCACCGGACTTGAGCAATCTGACGGCAAAGTTGTCACGGGGGCTCTCATAGGCGTGCATGGACTGTTTTAGTTTAGAGGAATGGATGCCGTTGGCACAGTCGTGCTCTGGATTAATGCACATATTTTGCTTTTTTCTGTTTGCTTGGTTCTGGGGGAAGTTCGGGGTCTGACTGTTGCACTAATGTTGGAATGTGGTCTTTATAATTAAATTTTTGACACACAATCAATTTTTTTAATATGTCAAAAGGTAAAATGTTAATATGAGTGGATTATCTCTCTCCACATGGAATGTGAATGGGTTGAGGCACCCCATAAAAATAAGGAAGGTTATTTATTTTCTTAAACGTAAGAAATTTGACAGTGTTTCTTCAAGAAATGCATTTTTCCCAGCAGGAAGCTGAAAAATTTGGAAAGATATGGGGTGGACATGTTTTCTTTAGTGCTGGCTCAAGTAAGAGCAGGGGAGTCATTGCATTGATAAGTAAACATCTACAATTAAAATGTCTCAAACAGATTAAAGATAAATTAGGGAGAGTCATTATTGTTTTAGCAGAAATCAGGTAAAGGGCAAAGGTTGATTTTGGCTAATATTTACGCACCTAACGCTGATGATCAGGGCTTTTTTATTGATCTTGAAGGGATGTTGCAAGCCACTGGCACCCCTCATGATATAATACTGGGAGGAGACTTTAATCTGTTGATGGACTCAGTCCTTGATCACAGTGAAGCAAAAGTGTGCAAGGCCCCCAGAGCAACATTGATGCTTAACAGTGTAAAAATCTTGGGCTTACAGATATTTGGAGACTTGTAAACCCATCTGGGAGGGACTATAATTTTTTTTCATCAGTCCATAAGATTTATTCTAGAATAGATTTTTTTTATATCAAAGTCCCTTATTTCATCTGTTGTTGATTGTTCAATTGGAAACATCTTAGTCTCAGATCACGCCCTGGTGAGTTTAGAGGTGTTGCCACATACGGAGAAAAAGAAATCATATAGTTGGCGCTTTAATGTATCCCTTTTGTAAAATCCTGATTTCCAACAAATGTTAAAGGCTGGAATCAATGTCTATATGGAGAACAACTGGTCCTCAGTATCCTCTGTGGGCGTGGCTTGGGAGGCACTTAAGGCGGTTCTTAGGGGTCGGATCATACAGTATGCCTCATTCATCAAAAAATCAGAAGCACGAGAACTCGTGGAGTTGGAAGGGAACATTAAAAATGCAGAGGCAGAGCTGAAGCACCGAATGTCATCTGATGGCCTCAGAGAATTGACTCTATTGAAATACAGATATAACACTATTTTGTCGTGGAAGGTGGAGTTTTGGCTATTCAGGGCAAGACAGTCATATTTTGAGTCGGGGGACAAAGCAGGGAAACTTTTGGCTACATATATAAAGCAGAGAGGGTCTTTTTCTACCATTCCCTCAGTGAAATCTGCTGGTGGTGAAATATGTACCACAGCTGTTGATATTAATTATGCTTTTAAAGATTTCTATCTTGATCTTTCTAGTTCCTCATCTTTGTCCACCGATGAAGATATAAGAAAATTTGTGGAACCATTAGAACTCCCTAAACTGATGACGGAGTAAAAAAATTCTCTTGATTCTGAGATAACCTTGGAGGAGCTTGATGAGTTAATTAAGGCCTTGACTACAAGCAAGGCTCTGGGGCCAGATGGCTTTGCCGCTGAGTTTTTTAGATCTTATGCTACAGAACTGGCTCCACTTTTGTTAGAAGTTTATACTGAATCATTAAAGAATGGAAAGCAGCCGCCAACCATGACACAAGCCCGGATCAGTCTGATTCTTAAAAAGGACAAAGATCCAAGCGAGTGTAAGAGTTACCATCCAATTTCCCTGATCCAGCTAGATGTTAAAATTTTGTCAAAAATTTTGGCTTACCGATTAAGTTAAGACATCTCTTATACATATAGATCAGGTGGGGTTTATTCGGGGGCGCAGCTCTTCTAATAACATAAGGCGTTTCATCAATATCATGTGGTCAGTGGCGAATGATCAGACTCTTGTCATTGCCATCTCACTTGACGCTGAAAAGGCATTTGATATGGTAGAATGGGATTTTATTTTTAAGATGTTGGAAATATATGGGTTGGGAAGACTTTTATTGGATGGATCAAGTTACTTTATAGACACCTGGTAGCGGCGGTACAAACAAATGGATTAATTTCAGATTATTTTACTCTGGACTGGGGCATGGTTGCCCTCTTTCCCCATTATTGTTCTGTCTTGTCCTGGAAACATTAGTAGCCGCGATAAGAAAGGAGGATGATTTTCCAGGGGTTATGGCGGGAGGTATGGCGCATAAGCTTCTGCTTTACACAGATGATATTTTATTATTCATCTCCGACCCCACTAGATTTATGCCTTGCCTCCACAGAATTATTAATTCCTTTTTTAAGTTCTCAGGATACAGAGTCAAATGGTCTAAATCCAAAGCTTTGTCTCTGACAGCATACTGCCCAGTAACAGCTTTTCAGCCGGGCGTTTTCCAGTGGCCCAAACAAGGCATTAAGTATTTGGGAATTTTATTCCAAGCAAATTTGTGTGATTTATTTAGAGTTAATTTTGACCACTTAATAAAAAGGTTTTCGAGTGATGTGGACAGGTGGGCTTCATTACATTTATCTGTGATTGGGAAGATTAATGTTATTAAAATTAACTGTATCCTAACTACCTGCTACAGTCTCTCCCTGTAGATGCCCCCCTCTCTTATTTCAAGCAATTTGATAGCATAGCGAAGTCCTTCATTTGGAATGGTAAGCGTCCCAGATTACATTTCAATAAATTACATAGGCCGGTTGACAAAGGTGGGCTAGGCCTACCCAAGAGTTTGTTTTATTATTATGCATTCGGTCTCAGACATTTGGCTCATTGGTCGCTTCCACCTGTGAGAGCCCCTCCCTGGTTTGGTATTGAACAGGAAGTTCTTGCCCCTATTTTGCCATTGCAAAGCCTTTCTATTAAACTAACCGGAGAAGTTAAGTCACACCCTGTTATCTCGCATTTGCACGTGGTATGGACAAAAGTGTCCAGAGTGTTCAATTCAGACATTTATTTAAATGTTGCCTCGAGCATATGGCTGAACCCAAAATTATGTATTAATATGTCCCCTATCTGCTGGTCAGAGTGGATTGTGAGGGAAGTTAATACACTCGGTGACCTATATGAGAGTGGAGTGTTGAGATCGTTTGAAAATTTGGTCCAACATTTCAGGATTCCCAGATCTCAGTTCTTTAGGTACTTACATCTGTGCCACCTGCTCTGTACTATTTTTGGGAGTAGCATACACCCCACTAAAGGGGCAGATACTCTGTGAGAGGTTATTACTGCTTTTGGAAAAGGTCATGAGGCTTCAGTGTATTACTCCCTGCTAATTCAGAGTCTGGGGGTCAGAGCTTCAACTTCTCTCAAGAGATTATGGGAGAGAGATTTAAATTGGTATTGGAAGAGGGAGTGTGGGCAAGAATTCTAAAAAACCGTCAAGTCTGCATCTAGAGATTCAAGGGTGCATCTGACGCAATTTAAGATTTTGCATCGATTATATTGGACACCCTCTAAATTGTATAGACTTGGTCTTAAAGACACACCCACCTGCTGGCGATGCCAATCAAAAGATGGGGACATAACCCATGTTTTTTGGGAATGTGTTAAAGGAGACCTATTAATGTCCTTTTTACAAGATGTAATATAAGTCTCAGGTGTCCCCAGAATGTGTCTGTGAAGTTTCAGCTCAAAATACCCCACGGATCATTTATTATACCATGTTGTAAATGCCTCTTTTTAGGTGGAATTAAAAACACGCTGTTTTCGTGTGTGTCTCTTTAAATGCAAATGAGCTGCTGCTCCCCGCCCCCTATTATTATACAGACAGTAAGCGTTAAAATAATGACATAGCTCTGGTCTCCGTGAATACAATCAGAGACAATGGTAACTTCAGCTGCATTAGCCGTGGAATCAGCTAACAAGCACATTCGGAAAGGTGATTTGCAAACATTAACAAAATATAAAGTGCGATACTAAGCTGGAACACGAACAGCTGGTAATGATCCATGCTTGAGAATCAAATTTTTGGAAAATCCTGCTTTATATTTGTGGCAGCGGGGGCTTGGTCGAGCGCCCGTCCGGAGAGAGGAAGTGGTAAGGGCGCTTACACCTGAGCTAAATTATGTCTAACACCTGTCTCTAATTCCAGTGAGCTGGGGAGAGCGGCATATAAACAGCCACGCCACCATCAGAAGCAGAGAAAGAACAACAAGTCAGTCCAGTATTGGCGTGTGTCCTGAATGTCAAAAAAGCTGCATGTCTTTTAAGAAGTTTATGGAGAGTTTTTGTTGTTGGTGAAGCTATCTGAGTGAACCCAGGAAAACACTAGAGAGAGTGTACAAGCTGTGCAGAGGGCAGAAAATAAAAGCCTTACTTTGATGGTGTCTGAGCTTCCCGACTCGTCCTTTCCCGTGCAACCTTCACAATATTGATCCTCATTCACAAAGCAGTCCGGTGTAAAATGATTTAAACAAACATAAATTTTAGTATGTTTTGGGGCACATTTGCTTCAAAAAGAAAACTTGTCCACTGCGTCTTCAGTGGTTCTGAAGCTGGGAGTATATGAAGACAATTATGTTCACTTTTACAGCCAACAACAGAACACTTGTAACGCTTACGAAGCTGAGACATTATTCTTCCCACCGTAGCTGCTCCAGCACGGAAAAAAATGGCGGACTGTGCATAGATCACTCGGGGGAGGATCTATGATAATAGGGTGGAGTCCATCACCAGTCATGGGCGTGGCCTGCTCTAAAGTGACGTCACTTTAGAGCAGAAATGAAAACCGATCATTTTGAGACACTGTTTTTGATTAATAGAAATATAAGTAAGAGGAGTGGGTGGACTTTTAACATTGTAGGGTGGTTGTGTACACACACTGCCGACTCACATTTATGTTCAAACACCATGTAAAAGTGAATTTTGCATAATAGGTCCCCTTTAAGTTACAAGAATTTTGGTTGAAGATTCAGAGATTTATGTGTGACATTTTGCCCCAGACTCTGCATTTTGGGTGATGGGGCGGTCATTAATTTTGGGGATAGCCACTTGAAAGTTTGGGTCCTGGCTGGAGTTATGGTTGCCAGGCGAATCATTCTTAGGGGGTGGAAGACAGCTGGGGCACCCTCGTTTCGGGAGTGGTGCGGGGAGATGGGTGGGGTGGCGGCATTTGAGTAGGCGATTTATAGAAGGTTGGGAAAATGGGATTTGTTTAATAGGAAGTGGGGTGGATATTTAGCTTTTTTGGAGGGTTCTCGGGGAGGGGCAGTGGAGAGGGATTTTTGATTTTGATTTTTACATTTTTAGTTTGATGTGTATGTGCAGTCTTTTTTTTTTTTTTTTTTTTAAGTATATTTTTTTAGTTTGTTTTTAAAAAAAAATTTTTTATGGGGATGCTCAGGGGGAGGGGTTTAAGTTATATTACTGATTCCATATTTTATGTTGTGTTTATCTGTTTTTCTGGATGGAATCAATAAAAAAATGTTAATAAAAAATAAAAATAATAATCAAACGAAAATAGAATAATTTTCAACATATTGCATTTTTTATCAAATGAAATGCTTCAGTAAAGATCCTCACAACATAACCTAAAACATAACATTGGTCTTATTTTTGTTAAATAAAGTGCTGCACAACACAGCATCACAGTATAAATGAAAACTCAGTACGTACAGCACTGTTACTTGTGAGATTTTGTTTGAATATTAATAAATTGTTATTATCATTATTATTATTACAGTAAATATTATATTTTACTATACAATAATAATATACACTACTGGTCAAAAGTTTTGAAACACTTGACTAAAATGTTTCTCATGATCTTAAAAATCTTTTGATCTGAAGACGTATGCTTAAATGTTTGAAATTAATTTTGTAGACAAAAATATAATTGTGCCATCATATAAATTTATTTCATTATAAAACTAAAATTTTATTTAAAAAAAAAAGTTTTTGAAATTGATGACTTGGACCAAATAATAAAGAAAAGCAGCCAATAAGTGCCCAACACAGATGGGAACTCCTTCAATACTGTTTAAAAAGCATCCCAGGGTGATACCTCAAGAAGCTGGTTGAGAAAATGTCAAGAGTACATGTCTGCAAATTCTAGGCAAAGGGTGACTACTTTGAAGATGCTAAAATATAACACAGTTTTGATTTATTTTGGATTTTGTTTAGTCACAACATAATTCCCATAGTTCCATTTATGTTATTCCATAGTTTTGATGACTTTAATATTATTCTAATATTAGTTTAATATTACTTATATGACAATATTATATGACTTTAATATTATTCTAATATTAGTCTGCAGGTGCTACTAATTCAATTAGTTGTCCATTTGTATATTGTCCAGTGTTAAAGGAGTAACAGAGCACGACCAAACTGAGTCAGTGCTCGGTACTACCGGTACTGCAGAAACACTGGTATTTTTACATCTTATTTATTTTAGTAACGACTTAGTGCCGAAGTACTGATACTTTTGACATCCCTATTTATCTGTATGTGTGTTTTCTGGGAATCAAACCCATGACCTTAGTGTTGCTGACACCATGCTCTACTACCTGAGCAAAAAAAAAAAAAAAAAAAAAAAATTAAAAGAGAGAGAAAACATTCTGCATTTTTATATTATAAATCAACTGTCGTTTTATTTAGTCAACTGATGGATCAATAAATCTTCAATATATTTTTTGCTATTTCATGTAGGTCTCATTTGTTATCATTGGCATTATATTGGTCATCAGTCAGTCTGGTCTCTAGATACTGAAAAATTTATATCCATACACCTCTAGTTTAATCACATTGGTCATGGTGTGAATAATGCTTAAGGACAAGGTGTATTTGGCAGGTTAGTCACTGCTTTTTTAGGCTATAGCCTAGATTTTGCCTGTTATCTTCCCAGCATCCATACCACGAATTCTTCCAACTTTACATATATACAGTATTTTTCTCAAATTTAAAATGTGTTGGACTTCCAAAAGGCCCTTTGCAATGATCAATCCTACACAGACTGTCAACCATGTTGAGTCAATACAGTGAAAGCAGAATCATTTACCAGGCAATGATGACCAGTTACCCTGACAACTGCAATCTCAGCTTTGACAGAATTGATTCACTAAATCATTGGCTACCACAACAATAGGTTACCAATTAACACACATAATATTTAGGGCCCTATGATTTCCGCGATGGGTAAAACATAGACAGAATCAAAGAATCCAGTCATAAAAACTGAATTAATTCTAAAATGCAGAATGTCAAGGAATTTTACATATTTGGAATAAAATAAAGTATGAAGGCACTAGTGTTGTCAAAAGTACTTCGGTAGCAAGTCGGTACTAAAATAAAAAAGATGTAACGATACCAGTGATTCAACAGTACCGAGCACCAACTTAATTCGGAACCTGCACACTGTCTTACAACTAATCAAATTAAAATCTTGATAATGTCCTAGTGTGATTATTAAACCATGAAATGCTGCAGTCTTAGTCTGTATGAGCTGCATGAGCTTTAAATGAATGTGTGAAGCAGACGGCTCATACACTGACTCCACAGACTATGAGAATCATTCGTGTTGTATGAGGGATGACAGAGCAGAGCACTAATCCACTCTGAAGTCTAATTCTTCATGGGTTCCCTCAGGATTTCCCTATGTGTTTTTATAATGGGGTTTTTGAACTTTTGTGTAAAATAAGGTCTGTGGTACAAATTACTTGACGGTACATGTACATTTTGTTCTACAACATAAATTACACACAGTCATACCTCAAATGAATTTTTAAGCAACCGTGCGTTAAAAAAAAAAAAAAAAAAGTATGTAATTCAGTACAGCTTCAAAATTCCCGTTTGCGGTATGAAAGTGTATAATTTATGTTGTAGAACAAAACATCCACTTATCGTCAAGTAATGTATACCACAGACCTTATTTTACTCATAAATCCAAAAACCCCATTATAAAGACCCATAGGAAAATCGCGAGGGAACCCATGGCGAATTCTCTTCCGGGTTTTTGGACTACAAGCTGAACAGCTCTATTAAATCACAGCATTTGTGCTTTAAAGATCACACTGGGCCACGTAGCGAACTGTTTATCCGGAGAAGTTAAACTTCTGTCAAAAATACATGTCAAAATAAAAGCACGATTCATAATAAAAGCTAAATGCCTGAAATTGAAGAAATTGCAACAAAAATATATTATAACTGTGTAGTAAAATGTAAACCTCACTGTATAATTAATAATAAATAATGATTACTGAATAATGATTGTAATAATAATAAAAATTAAGAAATATATCACATGCAAGAGTGCATTTGTACTGAATAAAGTTTGTTAAAAAAATGCAATGGTATGTTGATAAGTAATTGTTTTAATTTTTTACTTGTTAAAAGTTTTTAAAAGTTTAAGGAACTTTTTTTATTAGACACCATTTTGATAATGAAATGAAATTAAACTTTAAAACATAAAATTTGGCAAAAACATAAAAAAAGAAAAAAAAGAAAAAAGAAAAAAGGATTTGGGGGAAAAATAAAACAGATTACAGTAGGGCCTGCTTAAAAGCAAACAAGTGTTAGAAACACTTGAAGGAAACATGCATAGGCCTGTCTATAATTACATTATCGACTTATCGTACGATATATGGACATGACCTCGATAATTTCTGCTTACCTCGATATTGCCCATTGTGTTTACATGCGTGTTTGTTTACATAAGAATGAATGTCACCAACATTTTAGCCAGTCGCGCTGCTTCTGTCCTCTCGTCTGCTCTCTGTGTCAGAGGCGGTCTCAGGCAGCTCCTCCACACACACACACAGCGGACAGCGACAGATGAAGATTACGTGTTACTCGAGGCTAATAGGTGTTTTAATAGGTGTTTTTCCCGATGACTGCATAATTCCAGCCAGAAAGTTTGGAAGAATAAGTCCAAATGGACTTGATTTCAAAGCCGCATTCCAGAGCTCCGGGGTGGGAACAATGAGAGAGGAGAGCCCATTAACATGAACGAGCCGGTATGTCGAATCTGTTTAAAAACAGTGACAATGAAAAGTGCCAATACAACTAACTAGGGCTGGGTGACACATCGAATACCCACTATATAATCGCGATGATTTTGCTGACGATATAAAATTAAACAATACCGTGAATATCGCAATGATTTTAATGAGCCTTTTATTTGGCCATTAAGTTTCATAGAGTGCATCAGTAGACTAATTTCATGATCTTTCAGGGCTGTATAATTAATCAAAATAACATCAAAATAGAGGTATGATCATATGTGATTATTTAACTGCTACAGGCTGCGATTAAAAACAGATAAACATGGTCTGTGTGCGCTTCAGAATGAACCGGCGACGCGCTGATCTGTGTGCATGCGCTGAAGCTCGTGTTTGTAGCGCTTTTCACGTGCATTGTGAAGTACTGCAGGTTCAAGCATTCGCGCAATTCCAAACATTAGTAACCGCTATAAAGTTATTGTACAAATCTACAAATGCGGAACAGTAAAGGACAGTTTGACAGCGGTTCACAAAATGCGAAACTCATAACTGTCAAACAAACATTGCACTTTCCGTTTCATATTAAAAGCTCCTGGTGAAAGTGAAATAAACTCATGCATTGTCGAAATAAAAAACCCAGTTTAGGGTGAAGTAAATAGGACAGAAATATATTAATTTATCTTTAACAAATCTTAATAATAATTATAAATATAATTCTAAATACTAAAAATAATAATAATTCAGTAGTATATTATAATAATAAAATTGACTGGGTTCCACAGTAATAATTTAGTAGGATGCAATATTCATCTGGTTTAAAAAAATATGTGAAGTAGTTTTTGCACACCTTGTTCATTCACAAAGAAAAATGTTTTAGTAAAAATATATGAAGGTAAATAAGATTTTTATTAAGCTTCCATGTATGATTGTTTGTTAAACATAAGTATAAACGTGCAAACAAATGAAAATGATTAAATTATACTCTCCCTTGTGTTAATTTAGTAAAAAATCTGCGGGAAACATGTCTTCATCGTTTTTAAACATATTTTTATTTAATACTTTTGAAATATTAATTCTACATGGCTACAATGCTGTTTAGATGAAATTATGGTTCCTCTGATTAAAAAAAAAAACACATGCTATTTCAGAGCAAAAACATAATTATCGAGATATTTAATGAATATAACCAATTTGCTGAAAAATATCGAGATATAATTTCTGAAGCCATATCGCCCAACTCTACAACTAACCTAAAAGCTCATCTAAAACATAACCATCCCATCCAGTTCTCCGAGCTGGGAACAAAAACAGCAGTTGGAGATGGAGAGGGGCCTTCCTGACTTTAACTTTTATTGACATTCCGATTCCAAAGTCTGAATATTATTAAAGTTCATTGCTCTTTGAAAGGGTGTACTTGCATTATTATGCTATTATATTATCATTATATCAGTGGCATAAAATGGTCTTAAAATGACAATAATATCGTTTATCGCAATTATTTCTGGGACAATATATCATCCAACAAAAGCAGTTATCATGACAGGCCAAAACATGCATAACTTTTAATTTATTATTTACATTGAAATTTAACTTTAAACAGGCTAAAGGAGTGTGTTCAATAGCACATTTTCATATTAAAAAATTTTTTCTCTGGTATCTAAATTTTTATCGAGAACTGTGAAATTTCACTGGTATCGGTACCAACTACTGAAATTGTGGTACCTTGACAAATCGGGATATGTCCTAGTGTCATTATTAAACCACAAATGGCTGTAATTTAATTGAATAAATATACAGTTTGGATGTGCTGAGCGCTTAAAAATGAATGTGTGAAGCCGGCCGCTCATACACAAACACGCATCATGAGTATTAAGTGTGCTGTGTGTGTATAATAAATGACAGAGAGCAGAGCACTTATTCACTGTGAAGTGCCCAACATATGCAGACTATATAGTATTTATAGAAATAAAAAGGAGACTTATGCGGTATAATAAGCACATTAAGCCATATACTGCTTATCTGGAGGCGAACTGAAACTGAAAGTGCAGAAAATTTTATATTCAATGTAATAATAATAATAATAATGATAATAATGATGATGATAATTTTATAAAAATAATGCAATGGTATGTTGAAAAATAATTGTTGTACATTTTGATTAAAATTGTATAAAATCATTTGATGAGACAGTATATTGATTATAAAATTTAATTGAACTTTAAAACATGGAATTTTGAAAAAATAAAACAAAAACACGGAATTTGAAAAAAAAAAAAACTGATTTCATAGGGCCTTAAATAATGCACCATACTGACAAGAAATCATTATTAGTAGACAAAAACACAACAGCATTCAAAGGTATAGTGCTTCTTTTTTGTGGTATTGTGTATTGTTTTGAATGTGCATGTATCAGGGATGTGCAAAACAACATATTTTCAAAATCCCCTAGTCGGTGGGTAAGCGCTGTATAATTAGTCTGGTTTTGTTTCTGGTTTATTAATCTTTGTTAATGCTGAATTATTTAAATAAAATTGTTAATCTTTAGTTCTTGTTCCTTCAAAATGCATTAACTAATGTTAATATAAACAACTTTTAATTTTAAAAATGTATTAGTATATATGTAGAAATTAACATTAACCAAAATTAATAAGTGCTGTAAAACTATTGTTATTTGTTAGTTCCTGTTAGCTTATGTAGTTAGCTAAAGTTTAAAAAATACAACCTTATAGTAAAATGTTTTCGAAATGTCAATGTTAGAGGTGCCTGTTAAACCTGATAATGCAGTAAAGATACTGGCAGTAATCCAATGCAAAACAGCAAACAAACTCACGGATGTCAACACCATGGGTGGAAGTGTATATTTTAGTAACATATCTTAACCCCACACAAGTAGAACACTACAGACCAGTCTCTCTCATCCCATTCATGGCGAAAACACTTGAAAGGGCAGTTTTCAATCAGATCTCAACCTATCTCTCACAGAACAAGCTGCTGGATGACAATCAGTCAGGCTTCAAAAGTGGACACTCCACCGAGACTGTCTGTCATTGAGTTGCTGAGACAGGCGAAAGCTGGATCCAGATCATCCATCCTGATTCTACTGGACCTTTCTGCAGCCTTTGACACAGTCAACCATCAGATCCTACTCTCCATCCTCTCTACTCTGGGCATCACAGGAACTGTGCTTGGCTGGTTTAAGTCCTATGACTTAAAGAGAGGTGAGGTGTCCAAGTCACATCAGCTACTTACTGGGGTACCTCAGGGCTCAGTGCTTGGGCCACTTCTCTTCTCTATATACACAACATCACTGGGCCCACCATTCAGGCACATGGTTTCTCTTACCACTGCTACGCCGATGACACACAGCTCTACTTGTCTTTCCAGCCAAACGACACCACGGTGACTGCTCGAATCTCTGCCTGTTTGGCAGACATCTCAGCCTGGATGAAGGAACACCACCTGCAACTTAACCCAGCCAAGACTGAACTCCTTGTCTTTCAAGCCAACCCTGCTCTTGAACACAACATCACCATGCAGCTGGGTTCAACTACAGTAATGCCTTCCAAAACGGTCAGAAATCTATGGGTAACCATCGATAACCAACTAAATTTCACAGACCACATCACAAAGACAGTACGATCATGTAGATTTACACTCTACAATAAAGACGATAAGACCCTTCTTCTCTGAATGTGCCACACAACTTCTTGTTCAGTCACTTGTCATAACTAGACTGGACTACTGTAATGCTGTCATTGCAGGCCTCCCTGCATGTGCAATTAGACCCCTGCAAGTGATCCAGAATGCAGCAGCACGTCTGGTCTTTAATAAACCAAAGTGAGCGCATGTTTCACCACTCCTTGTCTCTCTTCACTGGCTGCCGGTTAATGCACGTATCAAATTCAAGGCTCTGATGCTGGCATACAGAACAGTCACAGGGTCTGCTCCAGCATACCTAAAATAATTTCTGCAGAGCTACGTTCCCACCAGAAGCCTGCGGTCGGCTAAGGAATGTCGCCTTTTTGTACCAACACAAAGAGGCACCAAAACACTTTCCCGGACTTTCGGTTTCATCATACCACGTTGGTAGAATGACCTTCCCAACTCCATCCGTGAAGCTGAAAACACATCTTTTCCATGAGCACTTAACCAGTCACAAAAAAAAAAAAAAAGTGTTGCACTTTAATCTGTCTTGAATACTACTATTCTGATGCTAGTGAGACTTTGTAATATGGCACATTTTGTACCACTGTCTCCTTAAGATGATTTGCTTATAATGTATTTCTCTTTTGTAAGTCGCTTTGGATAAAAGCATCTGCCAAATGAATAAATGTAAATGTAAATGTAAGTATCTTCACGCCAAAATGCTTCCATGATAAGGGAAGTAAATAGAGATATGAGAACATGAAAAATGGACAGGTGGAAACAGTCGTTAAGATGCCCCAAAATTACTGAAACAAATATTCTTTGCTCAAATGATGCAAGTGTAACGTAACTTTGTGACTGTCGTTTTATTGCTGCTTTACAGCCTAATCGTATTTACAAAGCATCATATTGTGTAATTAACAGTTGAGGTGAAGTGTGTAATTTCTCCACCAGAATTCCCAATGTTCCTAAAAACTCACATATTTGATTTTGGCATTGCATACATGAGTTGATTAATGATTTGATTTGATTATGAATAACAACTTAAATTTCAGTCTGTTCATCATACAAAGAGATTGTATGCCTTCAGAAGACTTGGAATATGATGCATGAGTCGCATCGACTACTTCTGTGACACTTGTGTGCTTTTTAAGCATGGAAATCAGCGATTGCAATATTCTTTAAATTATCTCAGTTTGTGTTCCGGAAATAAAAGTCATATGGGTTTGGAACGACATGAGGGTGAGTAAATGATGACAGAATGTTCATTTCTGGGAGCACTAATCCTTTAAGAAGGTATAGGAGAAAGTACATCAAAAAAATGACATACATCACCTTTAACTAAGTACCACTGCGCAACCATTATCCTCTTGTGTATAGTGCAGTCACCACACCCAAATCTAATGAAGGAATACATAAAAAGCAAATACACAACTGCCTCTAAAGTTGAAACCTTTGCCCTCTAGGATGTAAGAGTCAGGATTAAAATGGGGACTACAGTGATGGAATTTACCTGTTTCCAGAGGAACTCATCATCCTGATTGATCCTCCATGTGGTGAGAAGGTGTATGGAGGAGAGGAGTCCTCCGCTAAGCACTGCCGCCCTCATCCGCACTGGCAGCAACGTGTAGATGATGTATATGAAGAAGACGGACCACCAGATGCCTTCCGAGGCACTGCGAGGGGCCACCATCAGAACCCCAAAGACCTGCACCACGATTAGCACTCCAATCACAAGATAGCTGACCATCCACATGTAGTCCTGGTGGAACCCATTTCGGTTGCACACCACCATTAGCGCCAAAAAGAGGGCCATCGCTACGGAGAGCACCGAGGCGTAAACCACGTTGGGTGGTCCGTGGATGCTGTGAAATGTGAGCATGATCCCACAAACGATCACCAACACGCCCATCAGCATTGTGAGGGAGCTCTGGTTGAGCCTGAAGAAGTAGCGCTGGTAGAGACGCTCCAGTTTGCGAGACTGAAACTTCTTGGACTGGAACACGCGTACCACCCTTTGCCAGCAGTCTGCCGCTGTTACTGACCCCGCCCTGCTGGCCGTGTCTTCGCTAGAGCCGTCACACCCTGAGACGGCCCCTTTCCGTCCCTTCACCTCTCCATCCTCAAAACCCAGGTCCACAGATTTAAGCCCCACCCCTTCCCCCCCACCCCCCACTTTCCCGTAGTGGTCTTCCTGCCAAACGCAGCGCACACCAAAGTTGCCCCCACCGGTACCTCCAACTCCCCCTCCTCCAGACCGGGTGGCCTGGGCGTGGGACAGCGGGGGAGGGGGCTCCATGGCTTCCACGTCCCGCAGGCAGCTCATGTAGCGTGGGTTGCAGAGAGAGGAGCCAACCTTGCGCTTGGACTTCTTGCCATTGCGCTCGCCCCACGCGGTCTTACGATCATCCACTCTGGCCACTAGGAAGCCGTTGATCCAGGACATCCTATTGAGAGAATTGAGAAAAACCAAGGTCAAAGACAAGATGCATCTAACCAATATCTAAACAAGGAGAAACAGTATAGATTTTCTGAGTGCATTAAAAGAATATGCTTGGTTTAATACAAATAAAGATCAATCTACAGCATTTGTTGCATAGTGTCGATTTCTACAAAAATTATTTCAACTTGTCCCTCGATCATTTAAAAAATAGCAAAAATGTATAAGTAAGGCACTTACTGTACAATGGACATCCAACTCGCTGTTTCAAAAATATAGCCACACAATAAACAATATGCATGTGATAAAATCACTTACTAACCTTTACTGTGTAAAATTACATTACATTTTACAACTTTGTTACATTGACGAGTTCTTTTAAAAAAATTATAAGCTTCACATTTCTGCCTTTAAACCCCCAAAATTGGCCCCATTTAGTTTCTTATTAAGCGGCTCACTGTAACTAAGATTTGTGCTTTTTTTAAAGAAAAGGAGGTACGAGTCTAAAAAATTTTTTGTGGTAATCAATATTATGCCACAAATGCTGTCAATTGAGCTTAAAGGGACAGTTCACCCAAAAATAAAAATTCTCTGTGCTTTAATGCATGTCTTCTGAAGTGAGACGATCAGTTTTGGGTGAGAACAGACCAAAATATAACTCCTTTTTCACTGTACATCTCGACAGCAGTCTCCTTGGCAATCATGATTTCAAGCTTGATTACACTTCCTAGCGTTATCCAGTGCTCTGCACATCTGTCAAGCACTAGGAAGTTTAATTGAGCTTAAAATCATGATCGCCAAGGAGACTGCTGCTGTCAAGATTCATAGTGAAAAAAGAGTTACATTTTGATCTGTTCTCACCCAAAACAGATTGGATCACTTCAGAAGACAATCTGAATCCATAAAACTGGACTTTTATGGATTACTTATATGTAATCCATAAAAGTTACTTTTATGCTGCCTTTATGTGTGTTTTGGAGCTTCAAAGATTTGGTCACCATTCACTTGCATTGTATGGACCTACAGAGCTGAAATACTCTTCTAAAATCTTTGTGTTCTGCAGAAGACAGAAAGTCATACACATCTGGGATGGCACGAGGGTGAGTAAATGATGAGACAATTTTCATTTTTGGGTGAATTATCCCTTTAATTTGTATTGAACATGGAATATTCCTTTCACGTTTATGGATTGGCCCCATTCATTTCCATTGTAAGTTCCTCACTGTAACCACAATTTCTGCCCTTTTTTTTTATATAAACGAGGGATGAGTCAAAATAATTTTTGTATTAATCAACATTATGCCACAAATGCTGTCGATTCAGCTTAACTTTTATCTAACCTGGAATATTTATTTAAAGGCATAGCTCATCCAAAAATTATAATTCTGTTATTATTTACTCACCCTCATATCTTTCTTTACCTGTATACAGTTATGGAAATCATAGGAAAGTTTTTTGAAGAATCTTTAAGCAATTCTTATCTATACAACAACAGTGACCTAGAAATCATATCTGTCAAGTTCCAAAAAGACAAAAAACAAGATAAAAGCAGTCCATGCAACTTTTGCGATATATTCCTAGTCTTATGAAGGCATACAATAGACTTATAGGCATATAATAGACAAATAATGACTTTAATTTTAGTCTGTTCCTCAAACAAAGCTACCATTTGGTGTCAGAAGACTTAGAATATAGCACACGCTGTATTTTATGGTACTTCTTTTGATACCTTTTGTTTTTTTTGGAGCCTGACAGATGTCATTGTCATTATGAACTGTCAATGAATGGAAAAGAGCGTTCCACCAAATAAAATTACAGCATACAACTTTGGAATAACATGAGGGTGAGCAAATGATGACAGAAATTTCAGTTTGGGGTGAACTATACCTTTAGAGCTGTGAAGATTTGTTTTAATGTACTAAGATGTGTTTTCGCTAAGCAAGCAGCACATAATGTGTCAGTGTATGACAGTATATGATGACACAGTATCATTCAGTTGTGGTAAGTATTTGTGAAATCTATGTCAAGTTGTAGATGTCTTTACCTGTGTGGGTTCTGGTTTGCACCCCAGCCCTGATCTCACTTTCTGAGACACTCATTTATAGCAGTGTTCGAGTGAAAGCAAAAATATGGAGTTCAGACAAGCGAGTGAAGGGTATCAGGGAGTCTAGTTTCGTTCAGTTACTGTAGACTGGCCTGATGAATCTGAAGATCTGTTATTGATATTGTATCTTCATATCATCTGGATCTGTCGACAAAGAGCAATCAATAGAAACCATTAACAGAATGCAGACGATATCAATGTCTCTGAAAACATGGTACAACGTATGTGATATAAAAGAAAAGACCACATAATTGAATCCTCCTGAATCATTAAAACCTACTCTGAGGTAAAAACAAAACAGATGGAAAGCACTTTAAAGGTAAATTTTCCTCAACTGATACTGTATTTGCAAGTACTAATCAGATACGCTTTACTTCCTTAACAGTAATGATTAATAACATCATCCCTAAGCAAACAAGTTAGAAATGTTCAGTAGCTGTACGTTTTACATCTAATCATGTCATTCTTTCCATTTAGCTCCAAATGTTATTCTAGTATGGTTGTGGGTCACAAGGTTAAAAGGATGGGACATTCTGCTAAAGGCTTGGCTCTCGACAGGTGCACAACCGTAATACAATGAGAGTGCAGAGAAGGCTCATGGCATCACCAGGACTACTAATATTGAAGAACAAAAGCTCTGAATCAATTAAAGTTGAAGATGTCTCCAAAAATAAAAAGTGAAATAAATGCCCAGATAGCACACGTACATCTCCGAGATGTCTGTTTTAGATCTTTTCATCTGGAAAGCATCGCATTTTAATTAACATCTGCTAAACATCTTAAAAAGAACGGAATTACTAACATTCTAAATCATAAACTTCTCAAGACATCTGCTGAATGTCTTGTTGACATCTGAGACATACTTATTGACATACGTCTTCTAGATGTATTGCAGATGAGCAAATAACCAAAAAAATACGTCTTCCAGATGTAAGCACACACATCAAATAGACGTCTGCGGGATATACAGTACTGTGCAAAATTTTAGGCACTTGTGAAAAATGTTGCATAGTGAGGACGTCTTCAAAAATAATGAAATAGTTTTCATTTATCAATTAACATCATACAAACTCCAGTAAACATAAAAAAGCTAAATCAATATTCAGTGTGACCACCTTTGCCTTTAAAACAGCACCAATTCTCCTAGGTACACCTGGACACAGTTTTTCTTGGTTTTTGGCAGATAGGATGTTCCAAGCTTCTTGGAGAATTCACCACAGTTCTTCTAACTATTTAGGCTGTCTCAGTTGCTTCTGTCTCTTTATGTAATCCCAGACTGACTCGATGTTCAGTGGGGGGCTTTGTGGGGGCCATGACATCTGTTGCAAGGCTCCCTGTTCTTCTATTTTAATATTTTCTATTTGCAAAAGTAATGTTTGGGAGTCTAAAATGTGTTTTTCCTACTGACACACTAAAGCTGAAGATATAAACAACCATCTTAAGACAAATGTTTTTGTGAAGCATCTTAAGTGCCTAAAACTTTTGCACAGTACTGTATATGTGCTGTCAGGGATTCATATAAATAATCATTGCAATTCAGCAAAGATAATCTTAATACAGTTTTTGAATGCAGGGATACTTCCTGACAACTCCCCAGATATTTCACCATTATAATCATTTTAATACTGATAAAACACAAATATAATCACTGTATCCAATAATGCAGCTCATTACA